>NC_091741.1:78098062-78318062 GCF_043380555.1 Nothobranchius furzeri
CCATTGGTGGAACGTTTAGCATTTTTGCTAAATATCAAATGAACTGCAAAATCAGCACCCATATAGTATTACCACATTTTACTGGTAATTTCTCTTTTTTAGTGATTCATTATTCTAGATTGAGGATACAATATCTTGTTTTTTTCAGCGACAGAAAGGATCAGTTTTAACCGCAATGTTTATGTTTGTCCTGAAAAGCACATGAAGCTTTCTTTTTGTGTTTTCATCTGCAAAGCATATTCAGTGTGATAAATCTTGAGGCTATGATTCAACCCTCAGCAGTAAAATATTTATAGGGTGAGCATACTCTACAAATTATAGATAATGTGGTCCTTCTGAGGTCAGAGAAGTAAGTAAACAAATATAAATAGTTGAAATATGAGCTTTGCCATGCACTTTCTTTATATATTGAAGGATCTGAGCAAATCTAGATGTAACGGAACAATGAATAAATGCACAAATCGTTTTATTTAGATTGTCACTTGCATTTATGTGTCTTCATTGAATTGAGAAGAAGAAGAAAGTGTAATTTCTATTGCGCCTCTCAAGATAAAAATCACGAGGCGCTTCACAAAAACAAAAAAAATGTAAAAATATAAGAAAGCATTTAGAAAATGTTTAAACATATATTTAAAATGAGCAAAAATAGACAATCGTGATTAAAAAAATGTTAAGAAAGAGAGAGAGTGATAAGGAAAGAGGGAAATCAGTGGATCCTGAGGAAGGTGGAATAGGTGGGGAGAACAGAATAAAGAGAGAGTGGTGAAGACGGTCATACAAAAGCCAGCTTGAACAAGTGAGTCTTCAGCTGCTTTTTAAAGGAGTCCACTGATAAGTCATTATCTTTCACAATTTGGAGTAAGCACAATGTGATTTGTTGAGGTTTCTATGAAATCTTTGTGACAAGTTTTATTCAGTGTTTTTAGAAAACATGAGCAGAAGTACTGCCTTTCTAGACATGCCTCTTAAAAAGAGTGAGTTTGGTTCTAAAGTGTGCTGCTGCAAAACTTAGACCTGGACACAGAATAACCCCTGAAGACTGTTATTAACATATAGAGAGAGCATGCTTTAAAGGGCTAATTTACATAAAGCAAAAGCAGCTTTTTGTAAATTAGTCCTTACATCAGCACACACCAAAGTAAGAGAAAAAAAATATTTGATTGCCATTTTTTTTTCTGTTCAATGTAAAAAGCAACATTTAATGCTGCAATGGCAAATCTGGAAAACAAACTAGCTTAAAACTTTGTTGTGTGCCTCTTAACACTAGAACTCCCAAGGCGGTTATTTTGATTGTTTTCATATTTTGATATGTAATAACTTTAGTTAGATGGATCTCATGTTGTCCTGGCTTCCTGGCTTTTCCTATTTTTATGTGTCCTTATTTTTTGCTTTATAATTTCCATAAAAGAACGTATCAAAAAAGAAATAAAGCTGTTTTTTTCTTCGTCTCCCACAGCCGTCACTTTGACAGCTCTGTTGTTTACATGGTAATGTTTTCCCGCGATAACGGACAGCGTTGCCTTTGTTAAGATACCAACTTTCCAGCTCGCATGCGCTCCCTCTTCGTTCATACTGTGTGAAATGGCGGCTGAAGCAGCTTTTAAAAGAACATTCTCAGTGAAACAAGCATGAGAAATGAAGCTGCTTCAGGCAGAGAGGGAAAAACTGATGAAAATTGGTCAGTAGGAAGCAGCAGACTCTGACAGCAGCGCGGAAGACAATCCGGGACCCCTCGCCCCTATCCACGGAAAAGATTTGTGTCGGTCACCCAGCGAACAATAGAGAGACTTCTTTTTAAGGTTTGGATTAAAATTATAGTTTCTTATCGTCAGCCTGCATTTAAAGGGACTTTACGGAGTTTTGAATTTTTATGCTCGCGATTGCCCCCTCAGGCCAAAAGCGTAACGGCAGCTTCAATAGTAGGCTCGTGCATGAGGCACACATGCTATACGTGCACACTCCTTAACGAAAATAACAGCTGAGACAGTCCCTTGTGTGTGTGTGTGTGTGTGTGTGTGTATGTGTGTGTGTGTGTGTGTGTGTGTGTGTGTGTGTGTGTGTGTGTGTGTGTGTGTGTGTGTGTGTGTGTGTGTGTGTGTAGCCCGGAGGACAGAGGACAGGAGAATGTGCAGCTAATTAATTAATTAATTTGGTTCTGTACCTTTCTCTTGAGCACAGCCAACAAAGGTTTAAGATGGGTCAGTCCAGCATGCTCAGACCATTCCCTTCCCTTGCTTGAAAAATTGTTCCAAAATGAAAGTTGAACCCACATCTTTTTTATCTGTGAATTCAATGCCGTTCGGCAAGTCTCAAATAAAAATGTGGGCATCTTACTGTAAAAAAAGATACCATTAATGTAAAAAAGAAACTCTAAATGAACTATGTTCACATCCAGAATCAAACCCAGGTCTTCCGCACGAAAGTCCAATGTCTTACTAGACAAGCTAAAGCGCCAGTGACATCCTTTGTATCTGTAACATTTATATCCTTGATGACAGCTGAAACAACGTTCAAAGAACGGTTCAGAGGGCTAGGCCTAAGCGTGAACGTGCATGAAGCGGCCTGCTCGACCCGAGCATCTCTCTTTTTCTGTGATTTTACAGAAAAACAGGCAATCACAGTAAAAATGCCAGAGCTCATTCTACAGGACCAGGGCATTGCAGGAGAATGTATTAGGAAGAAATGTATTATTTCTATACATATTTTGGCTGTCAAACTTCCATAATGCCCCTTTAATGGCCAAAATGACAGCTGTCAAACTGATGGTTCCTGGGAATTCTAGTGAAGTTAGAATTCTGGGAGTTCTAGTGTTAAAAACGTTCTAACATATTATAGCTATAAATATATTGTTCAGATAAAAAAATAGGAGAAGTCTAAAACCTTTAGCCATTAACATGGCTCGGTTCATTGTCAACAATTGGACTATCCAGTTGTCACACCAGAGCACTTGTGCATTTACCTGAGTTCTCTACTCATCATAGGCTTGCACATATCGCAACAGAACATCACTGGTGTGAGAGGTTCTTCGCTCATTAATATCAGAGAACGAGAAACAGCCGGCTGCTACAACTTTAACTTCAGGACAAACTTTCCAGAGTCTCAAAAAGAAAATTACCATTTTAAGTCACGGACAACAAAAGCAGTTTGTACTTTAAAAAAAGGCGACTGGTATTCAGCACTCTTGTTTCCTCTGGCTGTGGTTCTTTTTCCTTATCAAAAACAAGAGAGAGACAGTTTATCCAATCTCAGCGTGGGGCTTTATTTGTACAATTCAGCAATACATCACCAACACTTCATGGGGACAGCCTTCAGCCTCGAACTAAATGCCTCGGCTGGAAACCTGCTGCAAAGCCCTCTCTCCTACACCACGCAGCATCGGTTATACTCTTCTGGCCCCCACCCTCATGATTTCGGGAAATGATGGGATGCTGTTTTATTACCCAATATGGTCAAAGTAAGCCAATACTTACTGGAAGTTACATAAGCTGGACTGAACAACATGTTGTTGAGCACGTACGCAGCAGCTGGACAATCAAGATGTTAAAAGTGCACGTACACAGGATGCTGGGCTGATCAACATCTTGTCAAAATGCACGTACACAGAACACTGCTTTTTGGCTCCTACAGATCCCCCCCATGGGGGTGTCCACCCCCATAAACAAGCTGGCTACATAACAAATAACATAACACATAAATGAATGTTAACATAGACCAGTAAATGGGTGTTAAATGACAAAATGACTAATATACTGCAGCCTTCAGCCAAACTATATAGATATAAATGTAACGACGAAGTAACTGCAAAGTAAGTATCAGCTGCAAGACACAACATGGAATGTGACGTCTCTAACCACCCCAGCAATACATCAAAAATGCATGCGCACACTGTAAGAGGGCGAAAAACCTGTCCGCTGTTCTTAACAGGAAAATTCCCCCTTGACCTCCTGCCCCAACAGGACGATCACGTAACGCACAGAGTGAGCATACAAGTCTAGCCTAAGTATATGGCAGACATTAGGTAACATTGAATTAACAAAAGAACACACATAAGAGAAAATGAAGTGATGATACCTTCCAACAGAGAATAAAAAAAATCATGAGTACGATCGTGCATTAATTACCCTTAGCAATATTGCAACCAGTAACTGTACGTGAATATGCAATCAAAAATACAAACTCATATGAAATAAATGATTGACGTGGATACGAATGAACAACTAGGAGATGTTGATGTGACTAAACCTATAAAAAGTTAAACACAACAGTAAATGTAATGAATATACGAATATACTAGATGTAACTACACAACTGCTCAACCGAAATAGAGAACGGAGTCAGAGTCTCAGTTGCAGAGCTGGAAAAAAGAAACGGAGTGAAGAAAACACAAGAGTCAAGTTCAGTTTCATTGATGACTGCTGCAGGGGTCTTGTCGCTGGAAGAGGACTTCGAGGCCGATTCCTTAGTCGAGTGCATGTAACCACAACAACAACATCTCTGATGAGACGCAAAGCTTACTCCACCGCCATCTCATCAGCCGTCCCGTTCTTCAGGCACATTGGGTGTCGTGCTGAGTCCATTGCGGCCATTTCCATTTGCACGTATTGAGATGACGCAGCAAGGTTCATTTGGGCAGCCAGAGCTCGCTCCCACAGTCTCCTCACAACAGGTAGGATGCAACATGCCAATAGAGAAATCAGAATTAGTACTACTATTGCACTAATTCCTGCTTTTACCAAAATAGCTCCCCACTGACCCAATTTGAGGGCTAAGGAGTCTAAGGACCAGCTTTCCCTGCCTGCATTCTCCCTCAGCTCTATCTTTAAATCTTTCAATTTCCTCATTCCTTCAGTAAATGCACCATCAGGGGCCGTATTACTTGGAATGTAGGTGCAACATTCTTGCCCACTGGAGTTCAGAAACTTACAGAGCCCACCTTTCTCGGCCAGCAACCAGTCCAAAGCCTGGTCATGCTGCAAAGTCATCTTGACTGTGGCATGAAGTTGTTCACCCAAGAGGCCAAGGTTATTTACTGTGTAATTTAAGATTCTTTGCTGATTAAAATAAACATAGTTGATCCATTTCACATTCTTATTTATTGTTATCCAAGGAAGAATTGACTCTAAACCAGCTACTACCTCATCTCTTGCTTGAAATTCTATGGGAATTCCTGTTGGCAGTCCTATGGCGTTTAAATGCACTTTATGATCAAACACATCATACCTCTTTGTCCTACGTCTATTGGTAGTCTCCAACTGAAGTAATTCACTCACACCTTCATGTAAGATAGTCACTGGAACTTTCATACGTACTAGCGTACACAACCCAACCCAAAAACTTGGCAAAACATTCATTAAAACATCACCACCACACATCCAGTAGCTGTCGGCCACTGGAATGTCTTGCTCACCTATGAGATCCAGAGTGGGGATCGTCATCGATATGTTATCACAGTCCTGACTAAGAGTTACAGGGTTTTCATACCAAACAGGGGTATCAATGAGAAGTGGCGTCATATTTGCATGCGGGAACCAGGATAATACCCAAGTGACGTTACAGTTGACAGATGTATTACTTACGTCCACTCCTCCATTGTCAGCAAAACCTCCACTTGCAAAACATTCATAATTAGCACTATAATCAATTTTGTAGTCCGTTGGAGGACCATTTTGGTCTGTTTGGATCGCAAATTCAGCACATTCCTCTAAGATGTTATATTCTGCATATTTTTTAACATATTTGTGCTTATCTCGTGTACCATGGAGCAATCTGCAGTGGAATCCGCACAATGGCAACTTAAGAATAGGTGGAATCTTTTTATTTATCTCTATTTCCTTTCTAGTCTTACAAGTGCGTCGTTGTGTAATGGCACATTCACTAGAAGTATATTTTTCTGGAACAACCTCAGGTAACATTCCGGGTGCTTGAGCGCACACTATGCAGTCATTAGGAGTCATTTCTCTCGTCGTATACAAAGCCCATTTATACCAACTATTTTGCATGGCGGCATCCCAAAGCCTATCCTCTATCGGCAATGGTCTGCCCGCTCTAGGGGAGATAGGTCCTGTGTTACTCCCGGGCCTAGGTCTAATCGGCCCAAATAGTGGCTTAGGCACAGCTTTGCGATTGGTCACTTCTTGTTCATTTTGGTCTTGCTGAGTAAGATTACAAACATGGTTACTACCAGAGGCTTCTGTGGGAAAATCAGATTTCACAGCTACATCTCCTGTGGGAGTTGTAGTACTAACAGGTGGCTTAGTAGTTACACTTCTTAACTTGCTAACTGGCGTTGTTTCAGGTCTTAAAATCAGTGGAGTCACTAGCTGTAAGTGAGAGGAAGAGCTCCAGTCGGACCTCCCCTCTTCAACAGGAGCTGTGGTAGTCAAAACATCAGGGATTACAGTAGTAGTAGTAGTAGCGCTAGTAGTTAAAACATTATTTGGAACTGTGGTCACACTGTCAGGGATTTTATTTATCTTAATTGTGGTCAAAACATTATTTGGAATCGTGGTTGTAACACCAGTTTTAACAACTGCTACGTCGAATGCAGGCAAGGATGCTGACCTATGTTGCATCCGGCCTGCTGGATTGTACTTAACTTGATCACGGTGTGCTGCCTCGTCGTTGACCAAGTCGTCTGGCGTATGCTCTTGTGATGGGTCGACGATCTGCTCCTCAGCCATCGTCTCCATCTTCACCTCCTCCAGCACCACCATCAGACCCCCTAGTGTCATCCAAAACAGAACTGTTATCAGGCTTAGCACGCCCTTCTTTTCCTCGGCCATCATGCCGGTTTGTTACGTCAGACACAATACTGCCCTGAGTTATGTCTTTGACTTTCGTGCAGTGTGTCAGATGATGCCACGTCGATCCTCCTTCGACCTGGACTGCCGTTGGCGTTGCTCGAACCACTTTGTAGGGACCCTCTCGCCGCGGTTCGTGCCACTTCCTCCTGAAAACTTTGATGTACACCTGGTCTCCAGGAACTACTGGCCCGTCTGCGCCTGCGCTAGAGACGAGCTCCTTTCTCTTTTCCTGCAAATAGATGGCTTTATGGATGCTGGTTAGTTGCTTGATATAGCTTTTGAATTCAAGCTCTAGCTGCTCCAGTGAAGGCCCCTTGTGGGGTCCTCTGAGCTGAGGAGCTGGCATTGGCCTGCCTGTTAGGACCTCATGAGGTGAAAGATGCGTGCTTCTGTTAGTTTGCATGCGATAGCTCATTAAGGCAAGCGGTAATGCATCAACCCAGTTAAGGTTAGTACAAGCACAGATTTTGCAGATTTTAGACTTCAACGTCAGATTCGCTCGCTCGACCATTCCTTGGCTCTGGGGGTGATAAACTGATCCTAATCGTTGCTTTATCCTTAGTTGTTGCAACACACCTTTAAGGACTTTTTCAACAAAAGCAGGACCATTGTCCGAGCTTATTTCCGACGGGATACCAAAGCGAGGAATCACTTCTCTGACTAGAAACTTTACCACTGTTTCTGAACCTAGATCTTTGGAGGGAACGGCTTCGATCCACCGACTGAATCTGTCAATGATCACCAACATGTACCGCTTCCCATGCACAGACTTAATCATGTCAACATAGTCAATGACCAAATGTTTGAAAGGACCTTCGGGCACTGGAATGTGTCCCGCTGGGACTGTGATGCCCTTTTTTACATTGTTCTCAGCACAAATGTCACACTGATCTATTACTTCCTCAACCATGGCTTTTAGGTAGGGTGACCAGTAACCTTGTTTGTTAAGTCTTTTCAGAACCTCTGTACGACCACAATGATCAGGAGCGTGGCTCTCTGAGATTAGCATTGTCAGCAGGGAGACAGGTGCAACGATCAAGCCCTCATGAGACCTCCACAAGCCGCTTGAGTCCATTGTTGCACCTCTTTTTCTCCAACACTGCTGCTCGCTTTTCTCTGCGTTTTCCTGAATCAAAATGATGTCTTCTGGTGTTATTACAGGTTCTAATGATATTACAGGTGTCAAAATGGCTTCTTCACACCTGGAGGCAGATTTTGCCGCCTCATCTGCTGCATTGTTGCCTCTGATGACATCGCAGTTACCCTTGCGGTGTGCAGGGCATTTTACAATGGCCAGTTTCGATGGAAGCATCATTGCTGAGATCAGCTCGTTGATCTGCTTTCCATGAAGGATGGGTGTGCCGTCCGTCTTCTTAAAACCTCTTTGCCTCCACACACTTCCAAACAGGTGGCAAACACCATGTGCGTATGCAGAGTCAGTGTAGATAGTTGCTACCTGGCCACTTGCCAACTTGCAAGCTTCGGTCAGGGCTTTGAGTTCCGCTAGCTGTGCAGAACAGGGTTGGTTACACTTTTCAGCTTTTACTGTTTCAAATCTGTCATCTACTTTTTCCACAACAGCAAACGCTGCATGGTTTCCTAAGTAGTCTCTAAAACATGAACCATCAACAAAATAGGTGACATCAGATTGATCGAAAGGAGTAGATTCCAAATCAGGCCTTAGCTTAGTGTATCTAGATACCTCAGCTATGCAGCAATGTGGTTCTCCTTCGAACTCAAAGGGAACACTGTTAGCAGGGTTTGTCGTGGTACACCTCTTTATGACAACGTCCGGATATGTCAGTAGTGGCATATACTGCAGGCATCTTGCTTGGTTTAACACAAACTTCCCTCGGTTGATTAGTTCAGATATTTTGTGATGTGTGTAGATGGTGACAGGATATCCCATTGTTATCACTGAGGCTTTCTCATAAGCATAATGCAAAGCAGCCAATCCTTGATAACAAGGGGGCCATCCCTGTGCCACATTGTCAAGTTTTGCACTGTAGTACGCAATAGGTTGTTTCCGACGTCCACTGCATGTGTCCTGCATTAACACTGCAGAGGCATACATGTCATGTCTGTTTGCGACGTACAGCAAAAATGGTTTTGTGTAGTCAGGTGTTGCTAAACTTGGCGCAGTTTGCATGTCTTGTTTGATAGTTTCAAAAGCTATCTTAGCTTCATTTGTCCATTTTAGAGTCGATTTTAAAGACTCACTTCCAGCATCTTTAATCAGTGCCCTAAGTGGTGCGGTTTTTTCAGCATAGTTTTCAATCCACTCGGAGTTGAAACCAGTCATTCCCAGAAATGTCATCATTTGTCCAACAGTTTGTGGTTGTGGAGCTTTGCTCACACCTTCCACGTGTTCTGGTGAGATGGCGACAGTCCCATGGGAGATTACTCTCCCTAGGTACTCTACCTGTGGTTGGCAGTACTGAAGCTTTGTCAGGGAGGCTTTGTGCCCTCCCCGAGCTAACTTCTGTAGGACTTTAATGGAGTCACGATGGCAATCATCGATTGTTCGTGCGCAAATCAGTAGGTCATCAACATACTGAATCACAGTGCTGTTCACCTCGATGCCTTCGAGGCTCTGTTTCAAAATTTGATTGAAGATGTGTGGACTGTGTTTTAGCCCTTGTGGCAGCCTTCTGTACGTGAGCTGTCTACCACGAAACGTGAATGCAAAAAGATATTGTGATTCTTTGGCCAATGGGATGCTAAAAAATGCTGAACACAGATCAATTACCGTGAAGTATTTAGCTTCCCTATCGATGTTACTCAGTAATGTGCTTGGATTTGGCACGTCTGCGTCAAAGTCAGTGATCACTTCATTTACAGCTCTTAAATCATGTACCAGTCTGTACTTGAGCTTGTCTGCTTTCAGCACTGGCAAAATTGGAGTGTTACATGTGCTATAGGTTTCTTTTAGTACTCCTGCTTGAATTAGACCTTCAATAGTTGCATTTATACCCTCTTCTGCTTCTGGCTTTAGTGGGTATTGGGGTCGATAAGGCAGTCTTGCATTTGGCTTCAATTCCACTTGAACTGGAGTTGCCGATGTTACCAGTCCAACATCCGTGTCATGTTTGGACCATAGCTGGTCTGGAATCTGTTTTAGCATGTCAGCTTTCAACTCGTTTTGAACTGTTTCTGATTCTGCTACACCTTGCATGTGTTTTTTGTTTGCGACTGTTACAACCTGTGGTTTTGACATCATGGTGGTACCGCAGAGAATTTTAATCATTTCTGCATTTTTTGTAGTGTAGATTAGCGGGTTATCTGTTTTCTGCCACTCTGTTTTAGTTGCTGTTAACATCATTGGTCCAAGATCTTTTGACTCAAAGCCTTTGTTTACCATTAAGGTAATGTGTGGTGCTGATTCTGGCACAGTGTGCCATTTTTCAATAAATGGGTTTTCTTCCACATTCACAGCTGCACCTTGCTGTCCTATCACGATGTATTGTGACACTAGCCTAACGTGCAAGTCTTTTGTTTCTTTGTCCCATTTTTCTTCAAAGATTCTACTGCATGATGGATCATAAGTCATTGTGCAGTGATAGTCACTGAATGGTACAGTAGCTTCTGGAATTTGAGCTTCAATAAATTTCTCCCATTGTTGAAACATCTCGTAGACTGGCTTGTTAATGTCACCAAGCCAGTAGACCTTAGCGTGTTTTGTCTGAGCAGTCATTTGAAAGTTTATTCCAGAGCTATCTACATAAATTCCTTCTGGTGTGCACCAGATTTTTGTTTTTAGTTTACACAATGCATCTCTTCCTAGTAGATTAACTGGAGTTTGGTCTGAAATCAGAATTGGGATTACGATTTCACTGTCATCAACTGCTAGTCTTACTGGAGCTGTTAAGGGGTTTATTTGTTTTGCTCCCGAGAACCCTGTTGTCTTTACGCTTTTCTCAGACATGGGGAGATGAGTTGCATAATTTGATTTTATGCACGAGTAGGTTGCCCCAGTATCAACTAACATTGGGACCGATTTGCCTTCTATTTTAACATTGATCACTGGTTCTTTATCGGCGTTAGCTGTTAAAATTGGTAGTTGCTCCTCCCCCCCAGGGCCCTCCGGGCATCCCTAGAATCCTTGTTGTGCTGCCCATGGATTAACTGGACCTCCTCTTCCCCGGTTTGGTCGTGTTCCACGACCACGCCCAGACCATTCAGGGTTTGGAATTGGATTCGGACAGTCTCGATACAGGTGACCCATCTGGCCACACCCCCAACATGAACCTGGAAGTGGGGGTCGATTCTGCTGCACCCAGCCTTGTCGAGTTGGGTAGCGATTGGGGAAACGATTTGGAAATCGTCTCTGTGGTCCGGGCTGCTGTCTACCATACTGGTTTGGGTAGACATTGATAACCGGTTGAGATGGAGTTTGAGGCGGGGCCACAGCTGTCTGCAATGCTTGGACTTGGCTGTCACTTTTCACCACTGCTGCTTGAGTTTTTGCCTTGCTCTGGAGATCATTTATGTGCAGCTGCGTGAGTTTTCTTTGAGCACACTTTTCTTGCTCAATCATTTTGTTATTGTCTTTCCGATAGCGGTCCACTGCGTGGACTACATGGTCTCTGAACTGTGCATGTGGCATTGAGTCCAGTCCCACCACATCCTCCAGTTTGTCTCGCACAGGAGTCGGGAGAGTGGAAATCAGGGATGTTCGGAACAGAGAAGTAATTATTGGCATCCCCTCAGGACCCTCCTCCGTCTCCAGCTTCCACCGTCTGAGCTGCCTGTCAACAAATGACGCAGGACTCTCAGTCTCTGAAAGTGGCTCACCTTTCAAGGCTTTGGGGTCAATCCTGTTGGGATATGCTGCTCTTAGTATGTTCCAGAGTGCATTTCTGTGTGTGTTAAACTCCGTGCCGTCAGCCATTGGGTCCAGCATCCATTGGACTCCATTGGATGCGAGCAATGTTCCCATAGCTGATGTCCCAACAACTCGAGCCAAAATAGCTTTGAGATCTCCAAGGGCAAATGTGGGTTCCAGCGGGCGTGGCCTAGTAATGTTAGCCGATAGGAGTGGTAAGTGTTTTGGGACCGTGGTTGTATTTAAAAGCTAGCTTGTTTTGTAGTTTTTCCTTTGCAGCTTTAAGGACCAGAAGAAGCAATGTTTGTTATAGTGCAATGTAGGAGATCACAAAGCAGCCTAAATTACGGCAATGTGTGGGTATTTTTGCCACATTTTTCACATTAGAAGTTGAAGAAAGCAGTGTCATAGCTGCTCATTTTCATTTCCTTTCATTCAACTTCACTAGTAGCGTTTCCAATTGTAAAAACGCTGGTTGTTTGGCCAAATCTACTGGGGTACATCCAATCAGTGTGAGTTGGCCAAAAGCCCTGGTCAGCAGTGCTACCGGGCCATTTCCAAGAACACACTCCAGTTCAGGTACCCGGTTGGTAACCGAAAGAGCCGAAGGTCTGGTGAAGTTACCCAGAAAGTCATAGAAACAGGCCTATAGGCTGTTTAAAGCTGCAACAGTGATTCCAGTAAGTCAGTATTTGTTTAGTTTTTGGGACCTAACATAAAAAAAAATAAATAAATAAGTAAACTATTGTCTATTTAACACAGTTGTTTTGGAGAGTGTGCTGATGAAAAAAAAATCATCAAATATAAATGCGATGTCAGAACTTTCACATTTAGATAATAAGAAAACAAAGGAATATAAAAAAAAACATGGAAAAACATTTCATACACTGAATGAAAAACACAACATTAGCTCATTTCTTAAGTGAGCAATTACTGCATTGAAGCTAAAGAGAATTTCCTGCAAAAAGGGCAGAGTTAAGAGGGTTGACTTTTGACTTTAAATGCACAACGATTGCAGTGGAATTTAGAACTCAGCCGAGATGAAAACGAGGTGGTTGGATAATCCATTCTGAGCTGGTAAGGGGACATATGCAAATCATGACCACTTACTGAATAAGATATTTCCAACCTTGGTGGAAGAAATGTTAGTATTTCCATTAAACACACACTGAAGTTATAATAATGAATGTAAACATTTTGCCAGTTTATGTGCACAGGAGGAAGCCTTGTGCTGTGATACTAAAAGTAGTTGTTTGTTTAAATTAATTGGAGTGGTGATGTTTAGAAACTATAAACACTGTTCATAAGAAGTGACACTGCATTGGCAGACAACAATTGTGCCCATAAGAGTCTTGATTCCTACTGATTTATTGAAAGTGGGTTTCACTGCACAGCATACTTCATGATGCAAACACATTTATTCTTTTATAGATAAGTTACACATGTCAACTAACCTGATGGTAAAGAAATACATATTTTTCCCCTTATATTTAATGCCAAAATCATGTAGTTCAATACTGCTTACTAAAAATATATTTTAAAAATGCTGAAAATGATCTGAGTAAATTGTGGTGCTAAAGAGAATGCAACGATCAAGTAGTGAGAGTGCAGAGTGTCACTTAAATTTGTTCATTTCCGCATTTTAAAAAGTAAAATGTGTCACAGCTTTTTACAAAATACCTTTTTACATGCATCGGCTTATTTAAAGAACACTTACAAAGCCAAAAATGTAATCTGAAGTAGTCTTTTCTTAACATTTTAAATTATAGCATGCTTAACATGTGCAATGTAATAAAATATCACTGCATTGTGACTTTCATGTTCAGTTATGGGTCCCTGCTTTCCCTCTATATCCATTTATATTTCAATATTACTGAATGATTATAAAACTTGTTTTGCATTTGATAGTGTGAGGAGTTTTGTCCCGTCTTAGATTTGAATCTGCATGACTATGTAGGCATCTTATATCAACCAAACCAATATTAACTCACAAGTGTGTTTTTTCAATAAAACAAAATAATTAAAGAACCAATCCTTTCAGATCCACATGAATTTATTGTCACTGAATAGCACAGAGGCACGAGAATGAAATGTGTTACTCAGGTCAACCTGATGTCAGACTGTGAGGCTTTACTGACTAGCTAGACGGTAGTTGAAATGTGGCGTGATTGGAGACCCAATTGCTGAAGTGCTAGCGTCGGGATTCACAAACACGCAGTTAATCTAGGAGTATCTAGACGGCCCCAGAGGGACAGCATGGCTGCGGTGAAAGAAACCGTCTTACTCGCTGAGGTGAGTACGGTGTTCAAATAGGTCGTCATGAAGATCTGAACTTGAGTCACCACAGAACGATGACTGAATAGTGAATACTGATGTCATTGGCGGATGTGGCTAAATAGGCTCCAGACGTGACGTGGACACGAAGATCCGGGAAAGGGGAATGCTGAGTGTTGGAGTCCTAAGTGGAGGGATTGTGGATCTGGGAAGACTGAGCGGAAGGAACCGTGTCACCTGAAGTTTTTAAATACCCTAAGGGAATTTATCCTACACCCTCCCCTCCCCATCCCAAATGAAATAGCATTTTAAAAACAACGAACAGCCTCACAACCTGTGGAAAGCTGTTTACTCATGGGCCTGAAGAAAGAAGGATGAATAGATCATGGGAATGATGGGACAGGTCCGTTATTATTTCTCTGCTCTAGTTTTGCATCTCTGTAAATTGTTATACAATTGATTGATATATAAACAACCATATTCAGTACTGCAATTGGTGTTTCCACTTTTCTTAGCAAAGGTACAAATGTGTCCATTTACCCTCTTGAACCCAACTAATCATAACGACTGCATCGCACTCTTCGACATTGACCATACTTTGTGTTGTGTTCCAGTAAAGTGTTGGAGCATTATGATTCACCAAAGCCCATGGATGAACGCCTATTTGCTTGGCGTTAGTGTGAGCCCTAGTTGATGTGAGTGATAGCTATTAACTGCATGATAATGAGGTGGAGAGGCAAAACAGACATGGCATTCTTGTGAGTGAATCTCACGCATTTGGAGATGGATTTCTGCCCAAGCAGAAGTGCGCTGCTTAATTGGTTCATTTCATCATGGGCAAAGAGCTTTAATTGGGTGACACATTGAAAGACGGATGGATCAGTTGTACTGGAAAAATATAGGTGGTATTTGTAGTGGATGGTTTTAAGTGAGATGCATGTGTCAGTGTTGCTAATATAAATCAGGACAACAGAAAGATTGTGTTAACAGAGCTCATTAGACCACAACTAAAGGTCTTGCTTGCAAGTGAAAATTTATTCTTCACTGAGATGTGTCCTGTAAAAATAAAGGTCAAATAAAATTGTGTTGCAAAAACTGGCAGTGCCTACCAATGTCAAAGAGATGGAGACCAAAAAACAAGGAGACACTGCGGGTGCAGGGTTCCAGGGTGGGTTAGGATGGGTTAGTGTTGGTGCAAGCTAATGGAAGTTCTCTTGAACACAGACAAGCAGAGAAAAATGGATGGTTATCAAAATAATTCATGTTTTCATTTTATAAGGGCATTCATTATAATGGCACAGTGTGGCTATTGGTTGTACTATTACCTTGCCAGAAGGTCCTGGGTTCATATCCCAACCTCAGATCTTTCTGTGCTGGGTTAGCATGTTCTCCATGTGCATATGTGTGTTCTCTCTGGGTACACCAGCTTCCTCCTGCAGTCCAAAAATTTGACTTTTAGGTTAATTGCTCTCTCTGAAATGTCCTTAGGTGTGTGTGTGTTTGTTCTGTGTGCCTATGTGTTGCCCTGGCAAGCTGTCCAGAGTGTATCCTGCCTGTTTTCCCAATGACATGGCCCCCCACGACCCTGTGAGGATAACTTGTGGGGCATTCCCATCTCTACCGTGTCGGCCCGGGCCGGGTAGCGTAGGTTGTTTACATATCTGGGTGGCCTGGTATTTTTCCGGGCCAACCAAGGCTCATTCTCAGCCCTCTTCTCGAGGGGGTCTGCTTCAGGCCGACCAGGGCCAACACACCCACTGCTGACAGCAAATTCACACCTTCCATTAGAGAAAGCCTCTGATTGGTGGGTAGAATCAGCCCACATGGGCTTAAGGCAAGGATGTGTGAAATCAACCGGGCCAGGCTGGGGCCGACTGGGGCTACCCGGCCCGGGCCGACCCGGTACAAATGGGAATGGCCCATCGGTATCGATACTTGATGGACGGATGATGATACCCATTTAAAACATACAAAATGTCCATGACTCAGATTTCACAGTGTTCCAGTAAACGCAAGCACTCTTCACGACCCACATATAGTTCCAGAAAACTGAAATGTGTGCAGCTATGAATTCAGTTCCTTCCATGTGTTTTGGGGTCAGCAGGTGTGAAGTTACTATTTATATTCCAGTCAGCAGTTTGTAGCAAAGTTAAGTCAGTATCCACTTTCCCAATAAAAAATAGAGACATTGGGTAAAATATTTGTCACCAATTGAGTATTAAAAATTAAAAAAAAAAATCTGTTCTTTATGTCTTATAAACAAATCTACATTCTTTAAGCTTTCTATAGTAAATCTGCTTTCTGAGTCTAAACTAATTACACACTCTATTGCCTTTTATTACTTCCAAAACAAGACTCGCAACAGAGAAATGCAGCAAGTGTACTTAAGTGATTGCTTTAGCTTATTATATTGAGGTAATTAAGTTTGTCTATTTTTCTTTAATGGTAAATACTGTGTGTTTAGAAATAGTATGTGTTTCATAGGTACTGGGGGAAAAAACTTGTCACCTGTAGTGTATTTCTACATACTAGAAACAACACTGTTTGCTATCAGTTGTTAGATTCTGAGAATGATCAAGCACATTAGCATATGAAGCTTATATCATGTATAAATATCCAGGATACTTATATAATCGATATAAGTTCATACACCAACCTGCTTGGTCTATATTTAATCCAAAGATTAATATTTAATTTAAGATATATAAATAAACTTTTGCTATTAATTTTTTTTAATCAGAAGTTAGGAATCTTTGCTTTTTCAATAACCAGAAATACACACCATTCTGTGTTTAATTTCAAGAAGAGAGTCAAGTTTTTAAAGTTAAGAATTTATTACTAACAATTTTAAACCTGACAATTTCAAATGGCAATTCAGAAATGACAATTAAAAATGACAATTCATGGATGACAATTTACCAGCTTTGATATGAAACTTGGTATCAAAAGTTTTACCTGTGTCTGGATGGAAAGCTAAAATGAAATGAGAGCTTGGATGCGTGAATGGATTCTCAGAAGGTTTCTTTCAGAGAGAGAAGCGCGTTCTGGGTTGGAAATGATGGTTTTGCGGATAACTCGGTTGTTACTTAGAGAAACAGCATCACACACGATCTGTGTGCTACCTCAACCAGCAAGACGACCCTCTGTGTGGATCCGGAGGTCAAGGAGGACGTTGTCAGCCTCAGGGTACTTGGTCCGGTAGAGAAGACGCGAGTAGGACCGATCCTCTTGTCCAGAGATGTCGCAGGGTACACAGTCGAGCGTCTGGCTTAACTATGAAGGAGTTTTGCGTCTTACTTCTCAGAATCAGTAACTCTGAAGGAGTTTTGTGTCCTACTCAACTCAAAATCAATAACTCTGAAGGAGTTTTGCGTCAGCTGGTTACAGGTGTGTTTATTCGAAGCTAGTCTATCGGTGTGACAGAACAGCAGGTTCAGGGCGGCCGTTCCCTTATCCTCAGGATGGTGGTTGGTTCACGAACTCGAAGTTACAGCTGCGGATTTTAGTTTTAACAAAACCCTCAGAAATGTCACTCTCAGAGCAAGAAATCTTTGGTCATGAGTCAAAGACATGTGAAGGCAGTTTACTTTTACCCTGGATACCCTCTGCGTTGGATGGATAAAATGGAGGATGACCTTCTGGTCATTATACCCAAAGCATAATAAGTCATTTCAGTAATTAAAATACATTTATACTGAACCAAGAGATTATTTATTATGATTATAATAAACAGTAATAAAGTCAAAGAGTTTATTAAAATTATTATTTAAATTATTAATGTGATCTTGAAGTGTCCTTCAATCTGGGACGGAACAGCAGCAGATAAAGATGATTTTCAGCAGACATCATGGCTCCTCGCTTGTTTAATCCGTGGGCCAAAGTTACAGTCGGCTCAGCTTGACCTAGCTGGGAAAATGTGACCTTTGTCACAAATTAGAGGCCATTCATGACGCTACACACCATTTCTAAAAGAAAAAGACTGGTTCAAATGGTTATGTGTCATAAGACATAACACAGAGATAGTGACAAATGCGTCTAATAAGACAAGTGTCCAGTAAAAAAGGTGTTGCAGATTTATTTTTGGATGATGTCAAATAGTTGAAAAGGCATTATGGACCTTATGACAGTGATATAAATATCTACTTCAGACCAAAACAAACAAAAAAGACTATCTGCATTAAAACTGTTACCCTTGGCATAATAAATGCAAAGTCAGCCATTAACATGAAAACTGCTGAGACAACATCTCCATCTTAGACATTTTTTCCTGATGTTTCTTGACATAGCATTAGTTGACGTTTGCTGGGGGAAACAGAAATTCTTTGTAAAGACACTATTGTTATGTCTCTAACTTTTTAGAAGCTGTAAGTAAATTGTATTTGTAGAGCACTCTTCACAGAGAGAATCACAAAGTGCTTCACAGAGACCAAAAAACAAAATAAATCATCAAATCAAAATGCTTAAAAAATATATATGATCAATTGAAATTAGAATAACAAAGTCATGAAAATATGAAATGATCATAAATATCATAAAGCAAATCAAAGATGATTATACATTTTTGTTAAAAAAAGAAGAAAACACAAATAATATAGATAAAAGCAGCATTAGCTAAAAGGGTCTTTAGCTGTTTTTTAAAAGTGTCCAGACTGTTCATTATGAGACATTGTGAAAAGAATCAATTATCTGTTCAAGAGAGTGTATGTACAGTAGAAACAACAGTGGACCCAAAACAAAGCCTTAGGGTACCGCACAGAACAGATTGGTAGAATCTGACATGATTTGGTTTATAAAGACGTTTGTAACTTCAGTTAGAAAGGTACGATGTAAACTAGTCTAGAACAGTTCCAGAGATCCCCACTGAGTCACGAAATCTGTTAATTAAGGTGCTGTGATCAACAGTGTCAAAAGCTGCAAAAAGATCTAACAATACTAACACTGTGAATTCCTTGTTGTCTGCAGCCATCATGATTTCACTGGAAACTTTAAGCAAAGCCGTTTCTGTTGAATGCTTTTTACCAGATTGGAATTTCCAGCAGCTAAAAATGATGTAATGTCAAAAGTCTTGAATTATTTTAGGTAGTTTTTCCATGGAAACTTTAGAAAAACCACAACATTTAAACATGGGTAGCAGTGGAAGAACATCTGTGCTGTCTGTAAATATTGAACTAAACTGTTGCATTGGCCAACTTAATCTAAAGCCACATGCCTGTCCATTTGATAAATGACAGCCTAATAATTGCTTTCCTTATAGTTGTTTTTTTCCACCAATTCCCTTTCTACAACACATGAAGTAGGATATATTCATTAACAGAAAGGAACTTTGTCTTTCTAGTGATTGATCTTTGGGGGATAAGTTAAATTGGCTTCCATGATTTTTCGTCAAAGGCAGCCGTCTGCTCCTGCTTGAATTTCCATTGGTAGCGGTAAGGGAGTGGGGCAATTTAACATACCAAAATATGTGCCAAATATTTAAAACAGAACTTTAGAGTCAAATGAAAGCTCTGCGTGATTTATCACTTCAAGAAAATCTTGATAGTTTCATGGCAACGATGCAAAGAATTTTGCTGTGTGACAAAACTACTATACAGAGATGTCAGGCAAAATGTTTGCTGCTTGTAGTCATGAATGTTGTGTACAGTATTAATACTGCAGTGTGTAATTACACTACAGTGCATGATGGAAACTGAATCTGACACCTGCTTTGCTTAACTCGGCTTAGAAAAAAAGGCACAGGTGCTCTCTTCTTCTGTCTTTTCCTGTCTCACCCTCCTTTCTAGTTCTCTGTGTGCCTGTGAGCGTACGTGGGTGTTTATGAGTGGGAAACAGCATGTGTGTGTTTAAGTGTGCTCTAGCTATCCCAGTGGTACCCTGCACCAGTTTTGCCCACAAGCTAGCGACCTATTTTTGCAACGTTGAGCCAAGTAGAGACTTGGAACACAAAGAGAAGCAGAAAGAGATGATGATGATGATGATGAAGGGGCTGAGATCAGTTCCTGTGCTTTTCTTCAGGCTGGTGGATTAATTATCCCGTACCTAAACCCGATCCCGTACTGTGAGCGAGACACTTTTGCATCACCCTGATCAATAATGCATTTTTCTGTCTCTCCATTTAATTTGCACATAGGCCCCACATGCTGGTAATACCGTCTTCCTTAGAGAAGTGCAGAAGACACCTGATACCAGGAGTGCAAAATGCAACCCTCACCTCCATACTGCTCCCTCCCATCTCTATTGTTCTCTGACAGGTTCTCCATGTGGTGGGTGGGAAAAAATCTCCTAAATTTTAGAGGCAGACTGATGAGATGGATGACATTTGGATTAGAGCACACAACTACAGATTTCTTTTTGCATTTTGGTTTTTATTCTTGGGAAAATATTGATTTTATCAGATATAAACATTTTAAGAAACGATCAAGACAAAACCTGACGTTTTAGGAATTCCTTTTTCATAAAGTGGTTGCCATTCCTCGTTGTATGTGGCACAGTTGGCATTGCGCTACTATTGCACAATACAAACAAACACTCTTGTTTGTAGCAGGACAACACAGTCGAGAGCCACAGGTAGGTCATCTGATATTGTGTGATTTATTTAGTTTGTGATTGTGTGTGGTTGGCTCTGCATTGAAAGAGGAGCTGTTTGCAAGGATCTCCCAAGTTGTTAACTATGTGGTTTTCTTGACTACCTACTTTGGGAGTCACTCTCTAATGCTGACCAACAGCGTCAAGACATTGTGACCTTTGGAGCCAGGTCTCCACTTCCTTATGTGTCAGGCTTGTGCTGGCTACAGCTTACAGGCAAAGCAGTTGTATTTTAGTTTTTTACTCAAAAGAGAATAGTGAAAATTGAAATCAGAGGTAACCAGTTGTGATGTCTGGCTCTGTTTTATTTATTTATTTATTTGATGATTAAGCAGCATCTTGTAGAACGAAGAGTTCATGCTCCTCTGTGG
The DNA here is from genome assembly GCF_043380555.1 of Nothobranchius furzeri. Taxonomy (NCBI): domain Eukaryota; kingdom Metazoa; phylum Chordata; class Actinopteri; order Cyprinodontiformes; family Nothobranchiidae; genus Nothobranchius; species Nothobranchius furzeri. The sequence continues at coordinate 78,118,918 of NC_091741.1, forward strand.
AATATTTGGACACACTTACTGTCTAAATGTGTTACACCAAGCTGTTTTACCATTTGAATAAGACATGGCTATTTTATAGGGTTCAGTACTTCCCACCAAGGTGACTGTATCCAAACAACCAGTGGTGGGTCAAAATGTAAAAGTATGTGGAATGTGTAACCAGTCATATGACATTTCACACACTTTAAGAAAAAAGTGTAAAGACTTATTAATATTATTATTATTTTTTACAATAAACAGCATTTAAAAGGATGCATATTTGTCAGAGGGTGCACTCAGTTTATTTACTTATGTAGCTAGTATAGTGGGGTATTCTTTGTGTTTGTATTTTATATGAAGAATAATGTGTTATTTTTCAATATAATCTAATTATGACAATAATTAAAAGCCAAATAGGCAAATTATTTTGATTTGATAAGATGAGGTTGGCTAAAATAACATTTAACTTCCTCCAACTCCATTTTGGATTTATTTGTCTACGTTTAGGACTTCTCTTTTTTCTCTCTCTTTGTTTTCTTATTTAGATTTTTAGGCTTTTTTGTTTATACATTTAATTACATGTTCAAAATAGACTTTCAAACATTATAATGTAACAATAATAACATAAACAAGCCAGATACATAAGGATAAGATGTGTATTTTGTATACTTTTGTCACAAGAATAGGACACAGCTCATTATGAGGTAGATGCCGGTTAGGGTTCAGGCTTTATTTTAGTTGGTGCTTTTTTTCCGAGTATGGATACATTAGCTGTTGCTATGATTTTCCCTTTTGGAATTCTCACTGTTTTTCATTTTATGGATTTAGCTAACCACTGGATAAGTAAGTGTTTTACGACATGATTCATGTGCACAGTTTGAAATCCAAACATACAAATATATGTCATTGTAGTTTATTTCATTTTTTTGTTAAAACATTACCTGCATTTTTGGGATGATGCAAAAGGAATACCTGGTGATACGACTTCTTACCGACATTTACTGTTATTAAATCATGACAAATACACATGTGCAATTATCTATTGCAAGACTGTGATCACATTTGAAGTCTCATAATCACTGGAGGTCTAATTATTCAGATTTTTAACAAGAACAGAAAAAGAAGACTAGTATTCTCATCAATACAATATATGTATCTAAAAGTATGATGCACAAAACTTAGAAATGTTTATTTTATTTGATTTTTCATCTTTTTCATTTTATTTTATTTTGCACTGTTGCGTTGGTCAAAAATTCCCAGGTTTTTTATGTCATTGAGTCAGCATGGAAGAAATCTCACTAAATGCTGTGTGGTAATGGATTTTGTGTGACTCACCTCCATTTCCATCGACAGGTATCGGAGTAAGTGATGCAGTGGGCCACTCGGCCGCATACATGTAGAATCTCCCGGGGAACTGGTGAAGAATAGCTGTCTCTAACATCCATTGTTAGAATCTGTCTATAAATAATAAATGAGACACTTCTACTGCAAGTGAACAGGCCTGCTGTAATTGGTGTGCCTGCATCATTGACAAATTGCAAAAGAGTACAATCCATAAACGTCGCCATATCTTTTTGGGAGTTTGATATGTCCTAAGTAGTTGTCACGAATACATCAACAAACATGTGAACTGATGTGGTTGACAAAAAGTTGTCCATGTTTCTTTTGCATATCAATGTGTTTTCAAGTTTTAATTTGCTGCTGCCACGGAAGTGTACTGCTAAAGTGCATATGCATGACTCCTGTTAAGTGCTTCCTATTTGTCAGTGCTCACATGTACCTATCTTGGTAAAGATCCAAACTCACATCAACACTACACTTACCGATAAATGCTTAGGAGAACGCTGAGCCAATTAACCAGCTGCCTGACTTCAGGCAATACCGGGAACAAATACACTCTTTCAAAGTCTACCTTGCTCGGTGTACTGGGGCACTTTATCTCACTTAAGGGCAATGGAATATGATTTTAATCTTGTATTGCTTTTCATTCTTGTTTTATAAGACAGAAGCTTAGAATTAATTGCTCATTAAATTATCATTAACTCAGCGACACCATTTGCCTTACAATAATACCACCATGGCAGAGGACGGAAATGAAATTGGAGATTTTTTTCTTTTTTTATCATCCCAGGATGTTGCAATTCATAACGACGAGAAGTGGATGTAAAGATTCTAATTTTTTAAACTTTTTTTTTTCTTTTTCAGCATTAGCCACACCCACAGCACATATTTGATAAAAAAAATTGTTGATTAAAACATAGTTGGTGTATGAGAGGCTATGTACCAAAGGTGAAACTGTCATTTTCTTTAGCTTTATTCTAACTTTTGCAGTAGTCTCTAGAAGGAATGAATGCTTTATAAGTCATACTTGAGGGGAGAGAAAGCTCTGGTGCACCTGCTTCAGGAACTAGAAGATTGGCAGATCAGAGGACAGCTTCAGGCGGCAGGATTCAAAGACTTAATTACTTATATTCTGACATCTTGCCTCGGATTGGCTAACAGCAACACGACTCTACCACTGACTTGGTTTGCTTTGCAACGCTGATGTTTTATCTCCACAAATAGCACAAGCCTGAAGGAGTTCTGCACAGTCACAGACACACACACACACACACACACACACACACACACACACACACACACAGCCTGAAGCGCAGAGTACGGAATGCACAATATCAGCAGGGGGACAGATTGAGACAGAATGTCATGCGTCTGTGACAGTGTAAGTGTCCTGTCACTGTGACCCGATTATTCATACGCCCTGGCTACTTGTACATGGGAGATCTTTGTTTGGCTGACTGGTTAGCATGCGTGACTTTCACCCAGGAGTCTGGGGATCGAATCCAGATTGGACCAATTTTTTTATATCCGCCACAGATCTCTCTGAAGAATTCACAACATTGACGGCTTCAGCAACGCTGTGCCACTCTGTGGATTTTCTCTTATTTCTTTTGCAAAATTACTTCCTTTCATTTCTCCACCTCACCCACACCTCACCCACCCCCTCAATTTCTGCTTCTGTGAAATTGTGCTTCCTTGATCTGCCTTGATCTACGGGCGCCATGTCATTGGCGGAGCGTTGCAATATCCGGCTTATGCATATGCATGAGATCCACAAGGCACTTTGCAAAGACTATTTATGGCAGTAAGTGGGTGTGTTGAGGGCGGGATGTGACTAAAATGAAGCTGAGAAACATTTGCGTTAGTCTCCGATTTATGAAGCGGAGATTGCGTGCAGCTGTGTATACTCCATGTGTGATAGATCACAAACCTACTTGGCGTAAGTACTTTTTTTTTTTTTGCTGAGTTTAAGTACAGTTTTAGTAAGGATTCTATGCAATGTTTGATAAATGAGATCCCTGATCAGTATGTATTTGTTAGGGGTAGTTTATTTGTTTTTTGTTAATTGATGTCTCCCCACCCTAGTGTGCTGGCAGTGGTCTGATCAGCCACTATGTAAGTTGATCCTGTTGTGTCTGTGGAGAGTTTTTTTTTGTACATGTCTGTAGTCAGGACCTGATTTTGGGTTCCTTTGTTACGAAGTCCAGTGTTATGTAATTTGAAGAACTGGTTGGAACCCTCTTTTGAGAAAAGAAAAGAAAAAGTAATAAATGAAGACGTCAAGAAAATCATCAGTGCTCTCCTGGCTGTTTATGCAAGTCCCTGACATGTGGTGGCAGAGGTGGGATCTTGCTTGTCATGAGTATGTGTTGAATTAGTAAGACCCAGAGACAAGAACCATGCAACAAGGAGGTCGAGGTAGACGAGGTCAACTGGTGGAGTCACAGGATCCAGCAGGACAAGAGGAACAGGCTGAAGACCTGCAGGATGAGGCAGCAGGAGGAATCACAGGCACTGAGGGTGAAGAAGTAAGGGAACCAACTTTAACTGATCTTGTTGGGATACTTCGGGCCCATATGAGCCAACAGCAGGCTCACAATGAGATGATCACGGAGGAAGCAGTACATGAAGAAAAACGATTCCAAGATCTTTAGCAACAGTTTTATCATTTGCAACTAGAGGTGTTGTCACGTCCTCCCCCAAAACCTGAACCTGATGGCAGGAGAAATATTGCTTCAGTGGAACAAAGACAAAATGAGGAAAAGCTATCTGAGGAACACAAAGTCTTCCACTCTCCATCTGAACCCAGATTGGAAAAGCTAACAGACTCTGATGATATTGAACATTTTCTTATTACTTTTGAGAGGATTGCGGTGTCATGTAATTGGCTGGAGTCCGACTGGGTCTTCCGCCTTGTGCCGCTCCTCACAGGTAAAGCTAGGAGCGCCTATGTGCATATGGACATTGAGGAGGTGCAGGATTATGATTCTGTGAAGGTGACTATCCTCAGAAAATATGACATTAACCTAGAGAGTTATCGATAGAGATTCCGTTCCACAGAAGTTGAAGCAGGAGAGATTCCCAAGGAGCTGTATGTGAGGATAAAAGAATTGTATGAAAAATGGAACCAACCTCGAGGTAAAACAGTTAAAGACATTGGTGAAACTATTGTCTTAGAGCAATAGCTGTGTATGTTGTCTACTGAGCTTCAGGTTTGGGTCTGAGAACATGATCCTCCAACTGCATCCAAGGCTGCTTCATTAGCAGAGGTGTTTGTCGCAGCAAGATGAAAAGGACACCCCAGGAGTTATTCTGCTTAGAAGGCTTCTAAAGACAAAGATATTCGCAGACCAACAGTTGGCCAGAAGCAACATCAACCAGAAATTGCTACCCCAGGTAAGGCCCCATAAAGGGACCTTCAGATGGCTGATGTATCTCCCAAATATTACCATAAGGAACCTGTCTGTTATTTATGTGGTCTGCGAGGCCATACCAAGCCCATGTGTCTAAAGAACCCTCCTAAACCCACTCAGCTGTCTGTTGTCCCAATGAAAGAAAGACGACATCCATGTGACGAACAGTCAGTAAGACTGAGTAGGGTTAAAATAAGTGGGAGGAGCGTAAAAGCTCTGATTGATACAGGTAGTGTCCAAACACTTGTGGAAAGGAAACTGGTCCCATCCAGGGCTGGACTGGGACAAAAATTCAGCCCGGGCATTTTGACTGGAGACCGGCCCATCACCTGTTTTTTTTTGGAAAAGACATTAAGCCTTACGCTGTTTCTGACACACACCAACGTACACTTTCTTATTGGTAGTATTTATGTATCAATCTAATAAACGTAAACCTACACCATCCTTCCTATCCTGGTATTCTAAAAAGTAGGGTTGGGGGTAACTGATTATTTTTAAAATGATTATTCTGACGATTATTTTATCGAATAGTCGACTATTCTAATGACTATTTAGATGATTAATCTAGCGATTACTTTTCTATTGCACAATTACTAAAAACCAAAAAATTCTCAAATAAATTCCTCCAAAAAATTGATAAGTTGTTACTGTAAGAGAATAAACACTACAGGCCTTCCATTTTGTATAACACTGCTTTTATTGTGTTGCGGTTGTTTATGTTCTGGTGACGTGTAGAACTTGGGAGTGCAGGCTGCTGCCTGAGAGGTGGTTGGAGACGGAGTGTCTCCATGCTGCTTTGTTTTGGTCACTTATGTGCATGAGGCAAGTGGTGTTACGACCCTTCCTGGGGAGTCACGTGTTTCTCCTATTTTAACTGTAAATCCTTCTTGCTGTCTTTATAACAAGAAACAGATATTCGGACAGAATATTTTCACGTTTATTCGAATATGATTGTGGAACACACCCAGCATCATAATAAATGAAGTAATGTTTATGCCAATTTAAGCCTTTATGGGTGTCCAGGACTCTGTGATAAATTTTTGGCAAGGGAAATTATCATTTGTTGCCATTTTTGAGGTGTTTATGAATGTGGAAGACACCCAGCATCCTGTGATGGCACTAATAACATCAAGAGATAATAAATAAGGTAATATTTAGGTCAATTTAACCCTTTACACGTGACCAGGACACTGTAATCAATTTTTGGCAAGGGAAATGATCATTTGTTGCCATTTTTGAGGTGTTTATGAATGTGAAAGACACCCAGCATCCTGTGATGGCACTAATAACATCAAGAGATAATAAATAAGGTAATATTTAGGTCAATTTAACCCTTTACACGTGACCAGGACACTGTAATCAATTTTTGGCAAGGGAAATGATCATTTGTTGCCATTTTTGAAGTGTTTATGAATGTGAAAGACACCCAGCATCCTGTGATGGCACTAATAACATCAAGAGATAATAAATAAAGTAATATTTAGGTAAATGTAACCCTTTACAGGTGACCAGGACACTGTAATCAATTTTTGGCAAGGGAAATTATTTTCTTTTTTTTTCTTTTTTTCTGTGCCATTTTTGGGGTGTTTATGATGATACAGTAGGCAGTATGAGTACAGTAACATCAACAGATAATACATAAAACCCTTATTTGGTCAATTTTAGCCTCCATGAAAATCTTAGCAATTCGATCACTTTTTGGCAAGTAAAATGCCATTTTAGTTGTCTACAATTAAATCATCAATAAAGAATTTAAAGATATTTTGAGGCATTTCTTATAGGTAAACGGGAGGGTGTAGTCTATTTGGCAAGTGACAATCTTAATTTTATGTGCTGAAGTGCTTTTATCTTGTTACTTTTAAATAGAGCAATGTAATGAATAGTAACCTACACAGTGTCATTAAAGCCAAAGCTTGATCATTTTAAATACTTTTTTTCAAGTAAAAATGTGCCCCAAACTAGTTAACTGTGGCTCCATGTCAAGTGGACTAAAGAAAGGAAGGGGAAAAAAATTAAATCGCTGGAGAATTGTTTATTTCCATTTATACAACGTTTACATTCAATACAGGGTACCATTTTACATCGTTTATTTATTTTTTTAGTATCAAGGCTGTAACATAAAGAAAGCCAGTTCTTATCACAAAGTTTGTGGCACAAACCATCTTTCAATCGCAAATATTGCAAAAATGATTAATATATCCTCATTGTGAACGTTTAAGACAAATAGCAACACTTAAAACAACTTCCGAACTGGAAAAACTAATGTGGCAAGGTGCAGAAACGAGTGCCGGGCGGGATTTGATCCCCAGACTCCCGAGTGAGAGTCATACGCTCTAACCAGTCAGCCAAAGAGACATCTCCTTAGCCTAGTAGCCAGGGCGCATGGTCAATCGGGACATTGTGGATGCTCACCACACTGCCACATCTTCCTCCCTCTTTCCACAAGCACGTCCTCGTGCTCCCGCGCAGGGTGCCACAAACACTGCCACACTAATATCCGCGATAAACATCTGTTTAAGTACCGGAAGAGGTTATCTTTGCTTTCTGAATGTCCATATTGCTAGATATGCTGAGTTTTAGGGCGAAATCCTGGGGAATTTTGTCTAGAAATGCAATTACCTAACCGTGCGCGATCCCGCGGTGGCTAATCATTTTTTGGCAGCGAGTCAATTTATGGCACAACACCGGCTCGGGTTTCTCCTCCTCCTCCCTCTTTTCTTCTCCAACCTGTCGCTGGGCTGAGGCTCCATCACTTCCTAAATTGATTTTACTTGAACCTTCACTACCAAACAACTGTGAGATTTTAACACATGTGCCAGCATCAGCCTGAAGGGCTAGTTTCTTTTTTTAGTCGAATTTTCTCCGCTCCTCCTTTCCGTTTTTTGTTCTCCATTTTGTAAAGCTCGTCTGTCTGTTTACTGAGATTCACAAACAACTGGCGGGTGCATCAGACCTCTGGCTATTGGTCCAGCCCAGAGTGTATTATTACCAATTGGCCAATCCACCAACTTTTACGAGGCGTCGCGTGGGGCGGCGCGGACAAGTTGTCCGCAACAACTAGAGGCCAGGAAAAAAAAAAAAAAAAAAAAAAAAACAGACACCGGCCCATAAAAGATGAAAGGGTCGGCCCAGCGGGCAGTTGCCCGCTATGCCCTATGGTCAGTCCAGCGCTGGTCCCATCACACATAATCTCCAAGTAAAATACTATTCCTGTTCGATGTGTACAAGGTGACGAGCGGTTGTATCCCACTGCAGACCTGTATATTGAAGTGCAAGGACAAACTTACTTGCTAAATGTTGGTGTTGCTGAAAGACTTCCTTATCCAGTTGTCCTGGGTAGTGATTTACCGGCCCTTTTATGATGCAGATCTGGAGGAGTGGCCTGGGAAAACACGCAAGTCCCGTCAACAGAAGAGACGGGAGCAGTTGCTTCACACAGCTGTTACATCTGTTGAAGACATGCCTGAGATACCTCAGGGCTTCAAAATGCCTCTGAAGATGGCACAGATCCAGCGTGGTGACCTGGAGCTGGCTAATCTGATTCAGAGGGCCATAAGATCTGGAGGAGGTAAGCACAAGGGCTGTGCTGACAAGTATGTGTTGAAGGACAATATTCACTATAGCAAACAGGGGCTGCACCACTGGTGGTTCCAAAGGAGGCACGAGAGATGGTACTCAATTTGGGCCACTCTGTTCCCTGGGCTGGACATCTAGGGACACACAAGACTTTGGCTTGCACCCGGCACCATTTGCATTGGCCTGGTTTGAGAACCGACGTCGCCCAATTTTGTAGGACCTGCCCTCAGTGCCAAGTAACATCGAACAAGTTCCCTTCAAGAGCACCATTGCACCCTCTTCCCCTGATTACAACCCCTTTTGAACGTTTGGGGAGGGACATGGTTGGGCCGCTGGAAAGAAGCAAGACAGGATATCGTTACATGCTGGTGGTCACCGACTATGCGACCAGATATCTTTATAGGTGTTTCCTGTAAAGACTATGAAGGCGAAAGCAGTATCTCTTTGTTTGGTACAACTCTTTTCAAGGGTTGGTTTCCCTCATGAGATAGTAACCGACCAGGGCACTAAATTTATGTCTTCTCTTTTAAAGCAGGTGTATTAGTTGTTGGGGATCAAGCGAATGCGATCTACCCCATATCATCCACAGACTGATGGGTTAACTGAGATATTTAACCAGACCCTCAAACAGATGCTCCATAAGTTTGTTGATGAAACTGGTTCTGACTGGGACCAATGGTTGCTTTACCTTCTCTTTGCCTATAGGGAGGTACCCCAAGCCTCAACAGGATTTTCTCAAGAAAAGCATCAGTGCTCCCCTGACTGTTTTATGCAAGTCCCTGATACGCTTCTACCCAGAAAAACACAGTTTAGCAACTCTAAAGTGAAGCATGCATTAACTCAAAGAGTTGCAGTGCTCTGTGGTTATGTTTCAACCCATTCTCTTAACAAGCAGTGTAATGTTAAATGCACAGCATTTTACCCTATTCAACCAGCAAATTAAAGTAAAGAAAAATAATTTTACTTACGGATAAAAATGAAGCAGATGCATTTTAAATAGTCTGTTACTGATGTAGAGTTGTAAATGTTTTTGCTTTTAAGCTTAATATATTACCTTTACTTATGACCAATAAGCTGTGATATTCTATATAAATATAGAATATCAACCTGCTTGGTCTTTGGATGTTTAATCAGAAGATTATAGGATTCTTTGCTTTTTCCAGGGATCAACACACACTTTGTCTCAATTCAGACAGAGTCAGGTTTATAAAAGATATGAAATGTATTTTCTTAACAACAAAAAACATGACAAGTTAACCAAGGCTACTGTGATGAATGAATCTGAGTGGATGGGATGTGATGTGTGGTGATTTAATGGTGTGTGTTTATCAGAACCTTGTATCTAGAAGACCTGAGTTCTGGGTGAAGAGAATTTGGTTTGCAATAAGCTATGAAGTTGGTTCTTATCAAAACAGCATCAGACACAATCTGGCTGTGTTCTACATACCCCTGAGGAGACTCCATTTCGGATCTGAGATGTCCGGGGGGGGGGGGTCCCCAAGGTACCGAATTTGTAGAAAAGACCGCAGTACGACCAGGTCGGTCCAGAGTCGTCTCCCGGATCACAACAGATAGATGAAATTGTTCGCATCTAGAACAGCTGTTTCTCAAAAGCTGAAGGAACCGTTTTGCTGTGTCAGCTGTAGGCAGCTTTTATCTTGTCGAAAGCCTTGGTTTAAAGAGGGTTCGCTCCGGATGGCCTGCCCGTAGCTTTCTCTAGAACTGACTCCCTGTCCAGTGAGCTCTGTTTTAATATTCTCATGTTATGATTTCTTGGCCAACCGGGATGTGCCATGTTAAGGGGTGTTAACTAGGGGTTGTATCAACTAGTCTGCTGTGTAGTGACTTTTTATGCCTTTCATCGACTAGTCGCTGTCACATGATAATGACCGACAACGACAGCAGGTGACGAGCCCCTGCACATCGGGAGGCGATGCGCTGTGCCAGAGCTTTGGTATCTGACTACCACCGTAAAACGGACATTTGACCGAATTATGACCTTTACCCTCTTGCAATTTAACATTCCCCTCACCCCCATCCTAACCTTAACCAGCTTGCGCATGCAAAGCTCTGATCATTGACGTGCTCCAGACATCTGCATCCTGAGCACAGCCACACTAACATTATTAAATTAGGTGTTGCCACCTCAAAAAGAAATTTAACACGCGATCGTTCATGTCGGCTCACCTGTTTTGTTCTCCGGTGACTGCACCTCACTGATGTGGCCAGCGCGCAGCGTGCACTACGCTGTTTTTGCGGTTGGTAGATCTTCTAGAACTGCAGTTCAAAGGTAACTCATAAGGTGAATATGTATGAACCCAGGTAGCAGGTTTTTTTTAGGTTTGAAAGGAGATGCAGGAAGATAATAAACAGAGACAGGACAGAAAAATAGTCAAATAAAAACAATTTTGTTTTTGTACCTGGTGGTTGCAACAAACAGACACCACTGAAGGTAATCCGAAGTGAGGAACAGAAAATGAAATCATTATTTTAATGTTTAGAGCAGCAGAAACTCTGAGAGGCTGCAGGCGCAAGAGTGAGTTTGCGGCCGCTGCGCAGGGGGAGAGGGCTGAAGCAAGATGCAGAAAATGTGGGCACATTTTTAATTGTCAAAAACTCTAGCGATCCCCCCCACCCACCCCCATGCTTCAGAAAAAAAAACGCTTGGTCACCCATTGTCAGTTTTAGGCGCTTCAGGTGTGTGACGTCATCAACGACTATTCGAAGCCAACTCAATTTTCATTAGTTGACGGTCGACTTAAAAAAAAAATAAGTCATGCAACCCCTAGTGTTAACAAGCAAACCTCAGAACGTCACACCTTGTGTCAGATACAGGAGTTATGATTTGTGGAACAGAAAGCAACGTGTCAGGATATTAGCTTAACCTTGTAATCGTCACGTGCCTGAGTGTGTGAGCTGTCAGAAAATAGGGATTCACTTGTTAAACCAACATTACTAATCCTAATATCTTGTTCCTCCTGAAATGTCAGCAAGGTTTGCAGAACCTTGTTGCTTGTTGGAAGGTAGAATGTAGAAAACCACCTTAGAGGGTGGAAATAGGTCTGTAGATGACCGGTGGCCTGTAGGTCAATCTATAGGCGAAAACTGTCTATTTCTGGACATTACACTGACATCAATACAACAATTGCACGAATAGCATCCAAACACAAACACACAGAGGACACAACAAAGGTTTAGAGGATGGAAATGGCCAAACACTTTTATTGTGAGGCTGAGGCCTTCCCCAGAACTAGTGCGAGCTCTGACAGCTCATGCTACTTGTCAATCAAATCTAATTAGTCATCATTTCAAGGTTTAATAACATCTAAACGGAAGAGTTACAAAAAATGTACCCACCTCAGAGTTGCCATGACTGTAAACTAGACCTAGTAAACCTAAAAGGTATTTGCACCAAGCTTTTTAACATGGGAGTCATGGCAACTTGATTTGTTTTGGTGCCAGCGTCTAGAGGATAAAAGGAGGACCTGCAGTTTTTTTTCCTCCTGGTCGATTCAGGTCAGGGAGCCTGACATAATTTTTTTTATTTATCACAAGGTCGTCTTCATGTATACATCTAGAGTACATGTGCTTTTTCATGTTTTAAAAGTGACCACTGTGATACATAAACTGTTGCATAGTGAGAATCAGGATTTTCAGCTGATTTTAAGGCAATGTTGGTGGCCTAAAGACCTTCAATTGCCCTCATAAATTCTAACCTGCAGTTCTTAAACGAGCTCCTTTGTTTGGACCTAAATGAGTGTAGTATTAGTGGTGACAGCAGCAGTTTTGTTCACATTACAGAGTAAATGTTTCTCCATTAGAATGTTTACAGCAGAAAAAAGCTGTTTAAGCCACTTGTTTAATCAAAGCTAATGAAAACACAGTGGCAGTTCATGCTTTGGTTTGAGGTTTGCAGCTGGGAAAAGAAAGTGCACTGAGGACATTGTGTGCCTATACCTGCTTCTATGTAATTGTGTCCATTACATGTTGAACACGCCATACACTTCTGTAAATTATATTTGTGCAGTGCATGTTTAAGGCGACTAAATGGTTGTAATAACAAAACCTAAAAAAAGGACAAAAAAGGAAAATGCATTTCCTGCCAGGTGTGGGAACATAAACCACCGGAGTCACTCCAAGATACAGTAATGTACACTTGTAACTCCATCTCTAAGCACACTCCTGAACGCTGAAATGTAGCTTCTAAGGCTGGCACCATTCTCTCATTCCCCTGTTGTGACCTCTTTCATTTCCTTTCCACTTAGGGACTGCACTGATCCAAGAGATGTCATTTGAGGAAGAGGAGAATAGCACAGAGATATGATGTCAGTGTAACATCTTGCTTTCACTTACAGTCAAGGAAGCAGAAGAAAAGGTTTTGGAATTCACCTTGAATTTAAATATGCAGCTCTAAAGTCAGAAAATGGATTCAGATTTCCACTACGGTTAAGTTACATTTAATTACTTTTTATTTTCTCTGGGTAGTTTTAAATGTATATAATTTATTCAACTTAACCTTTTCGTGCACAATGGTCACTGATGTGGACAGCTATTTAAAAGCTGTTTTCTTGTAGAAGTATGGATGCTGATGGTACATTTGCACATAAGCCACTACATTTGTTCGTGTGTCAATACATAGGCTACAATGTCAGCCGTTGCTGAAATCTAAAGTACACGATAAAAAAAAAATTTAAACCTCAGATAAACTTACACGGAGTGCATATTCATTATAGGAAATGCCATATTGTTGATATCATTCCAAGTCCTAGGTCCTATACTGTGAAACTTGTCATTGTTAAAAAATGTGCCTCAAAATAATTAATTAGTAATGAAGCGTTATGATTGACAAGGAAGAGGAGTCCAGTTGAAAACTGTTAATTTGCCTCATTGTTGAAAATGGGAGCAGAAAATAACTGTTGCATGTTGTTGCATCTCTATGACATGCAGACATAGACAAAATTGCTGGTACACTTCGGTCAAGAAAAGAAAAAAAACACAATAGCCACAGAAATAACTTGAATCTGACAAAAGTAATACCAAAAGAAAATTCTATTAAATGTAATCAAAGAAAGTCATGGAATTATTTAAAGTGCAAGTCTTACTCCACCCCCATTTCCTATTTGAAAAATGCAACAAATGATGTTGCCTGGCAGACCGAGATGGCGGAGCTGCAAACAAACACACACACACACATACGCACACAGGCTTACAGCAACACTGTGACCTCATAATGTACCAGCTAACATCATAGTGTACTTCTTAGCCAATAGCGAAGGCAGATTTGTATTCAATGCAGTGCAGAGTTTTTACCTGAAGAGGGCACAACACTGACAGTTTTAGGCTGAATATTACAATTTTAACTAAGATGCACTAAAGTGCCAAATTATTGACTACATGTGTCTTCAGCACGATTAGACATCTGTTTGTATAGTTTATCAGCAAAAATAGTTGATTTGGGGGTGACTTGCTCTTTTAAAAAATAAACTCATGGAACAGGCCTGGGAACAAATGATGGTACGCCTTAAAAAGACTGAAAATAATGTGACCAAAGGGACATGTTAATTCAAGGTGTGTCCTATTGAGCATCTTTGGAAGGAGCTGAAACATGCCGTCTGGAAAAGACGCCCTTCAAACCGGAGACAACTGGAGCAGTTTGCTCCTGAGGAGTGGGCCAAAATACCAACAATGTTGTCCACGTCTGTAGATGCTTACTCGTGTTCTGACAGAAAGTCCTTTTTGCGACCCAAAATGCTAAAATCAACAGAACAGAAGATATGTTAGAATGTGTTAGAGAAGAACATTATTGTGTTTGTTTGTGCACCTATGAATGTGTATCAGTGCTGTAGGTACATCTAATTTATTACAGGATTTTAGCACCTTCCTCACATTGACTTGTTGGTTTTTGCAAAAACTTGTAAAAGTGTAAGGTAATTTTGATTAATGCCTTTGGCTCCCATTTGAAATCATTTGAATTTTAATTCAGGGAAGCTCATCAGCCTCAGGTGTGTGTTCTGTTCTGCAGCTACCTCTACTGTCATCAAAACTTGCACACCAAAGGACACGCTGCTGGATTAATCATGTAATTCAGATGCTCTCACATGTAGCTACAGCAAAACTTAAAACCACACTCACTTAAAATGTCCAAAAACCAACTATATTTGAGCGTTTTATGTTTCTGAGGGTTAGGGTTAGTAACATCGATCTTTTGAAGGAGCAACTCGCCTCAAATCATAAAAAGTTCCTCTAAACGTTTTGCTAAGGTAATTCCATGACTACATGCTTTTTTTAAATTTCAAAACCTCAAATATATATATATATATATATATATATATATATATATATATATATATATATATATATATATATATATATATATATATATTAATAATAATTGGAAGGAGAAATAAGCATCAACACTATTTCAGATTTGTTTGAAATGTGCTAAAGCGAGAGGGTGATGTGGGTGTAGTCGTGCTGTGGTGTGCGTAGTTGTGCTGTGGTGTGTGTACCACAGCACACATAAAGCAAATGGAGCATTTCTATCGATTGTCACTTCCTTGGGCTCCTCTGTTTGGCAGTGAGGAGTGGGGGGTCTCCCTCTATCAGCTGACATGGCTCGTTGTTCACCATGGACTAATAAAGAGCTTTACTGGTGCCATTATGCATTCTCTGCGGCTAGTGACAGACTGATGACAAGCCTCAAAGATAGAAGTCATTTCATGTTTAAACAATAACAGATGGAGAGCCCCAATAACTGCGCTGCCTCAGCAAACAGAAACTTACATTTCTATTGTTTTAAATATCATATTTTGTGTGTTTGTTTTATTTGTTTTGCCAGCAGGGCTCCTAATGTGTTTGTTTATTGGTTAAACTGCACAAACATGGAAAACATAATGCATAGTTAGTTTGTTTTTGTTTTTCATGCTTGCTGTATTCAACTTTTCCATTATTGGTGAAATATATTTCAAAGGAATCTCATGACAACAAGCATGTAGATTTAGTTAATGTATGTTAAAAGCCGCAGTAGTTTTTGCTGCTCAGACTGAACCCAACTGAGCTGAGATTCCTATGAGTTGAATCAAGTTTACAGGGTCAGCAGATGTGCCCAACAATTTCCAGCAGCTTTTAAATTTCCTAAGTCATCAGATACAGAGTTTGTGGAAATACGCAGGTGGTTGGAGTTCAGGGCTTTAGCCAGAAGGTCACTTGTTTAATTTTATGTTTGAGAGGGAAAGCAGCATTCTTCTGGCTCACCTATTGACAGATTTTCAGCTTAATGGTCTGTAATAAGCATGCTCGGCCCACTTTTACCTATTCCACAGTAAGCAGAAACCAACCCTGCAGATAAATCCTTGACCCTGTCTGCCCCTGCACTCTGTAGACAATTAGCCAGTTTCTTCCTCCTAATCATGAACACCTAACCATAAAAAAGGGGGAAATGAAGATCAGCTACTGCTATAGAATAAAACATTTCTTTTCTCTTTTATTTGTCAATCATTACCGTCTTGTGTTGCATGATGTCACTAACTTGAATTAATGACATTTTTATCACCAAATGTTTTCTGTACATTGAGGAGCCCAGTTTAAGAGACACAATTGTCTGGCATTTAAGTAATGAATGGTTGAGATAAACCTTCCTGTTATGTGAATTTAGAACATTTCTCAGAAATGTGAACATTATTTTGCATTTAAATGTACCATCTTCAATCTCTTTTTTTTTTCCTTTGTTCAGGAATACTAGCTGACTACTTTCCTTCAGTGCTTTATGGTTTTCATTGCTGTAGTGACCTTAACGTGGCTCAAAACTGTACCAATGACAATGAATTTGAAATGCAGCAGCCACTGTTCAACAAACAGGGGGCAGCACTAAGATGCTTTAGACCAGGGGTGTCAAACTCAAACTCACACGGGGCGGAAATGAAACTCTGGGACGGAGTCGAGGGCCAAACTTAATAATTTTTGAAAAAGTGATGGCAAATTTGCACATTTTCTTTATCAACATATATGCAATTTTGAACCTTTAAATTTGGAAACAAACTTATTTCTGCATTAACACTGAATGTGGAATAACCAAATTACACACGAGCAAGTCCGTTTTAAATAAAAGGCATCAGTGGTATTCATTACTTGTGGTATAATCAGCATTTTTAAAATTATTCAGGATTTATGTTTTCTTGTTTATTCATTTTTCTTATTTTTTATTCTCCTTTTTTTCTCCTGTAATAAGTGTCATCACTGCTGTGACATCTAGCTTTCCCCACTGAGGAACAATAAAGGGATTTTCTATTCTATCCATCTATCTGCAGCCTTTCCACTTCCTGTTTACTGTAGGTTAAATCTTTTCTCACGGGCCAACAACAAAATAAAAATATCATTTTATCTTAAATGAAAATGCAACATCTCACCTGTTAACTTTCATGTTTTGGAGCAGAAAAAGAGCATAAAACCAACATATTTAAAGCTCAGTTTGCTCCACTGGTTTACTGTGATGCTCACCTGTTCCAGCCAGATACCTGCATCATGGGGTTGATCTGAGCTGAGGAGGAGACTCCTGTTGTTTTGTTCATCTTCATCATAATAATGACAACATTAGATGACAACAGGTGCTCACATAGGTTTGTGCTGATGAACATGTCTGAGCAGCTTGACCATGTTGTTGTGTCTCGGGGAGGAAACACAACGACAGCAGCCACAGAGCCGTGCTAGTTTGAGCGTGTCGCTGCTCGCTGGAGTTATATCAGCTCTGTCTGGAAGTTAGTAGGAAAACTTTCTCTTTCAGTCGTGAACACATTATTGAGCGGCTAGAATCTCCGTTTCTGGGCTTCAACGTCAGAAAATAGCTGAGTGAACTCGGCGCTGAGTGAGAGGAGTGTAGTTTGTCCGAGACAGCGGAGCTGCACACACCGGCAGCAGGTGCTGGAAAAAACACAATGGAGGGGGTGCGTCGGCTTCGCGCTGACGCCGCAAAGCATCATGGGAGTTGAAGTCTTTGCGGTAAAATCGGCCAGTAGGCCAGTTTTAATATATTTTTGATATTCATCTCGCGGGCCACATAAAAATGTTCCGCGGGCCGCGGGCCTTGTGTCTGACATATGTGTTTTAGACCAGTGGTTCCCAATGTTTTTCAGATGACCCACATTTTGAAAAAGACAAAACATCGTGACCCCATAAAAAAAAATTATATATATATATATATATATACTCATTGTAAATGCAACTGTTCTTTAAACAAAATCCTATGTATTTTACTATCTTTTGCATTTCTTCTTTTTTTACTTAAAAATGTCTCAGATTTGAACATAAAAATGAAAAACCATATTTGAAACATTATGTATATTTTTAATGTATTTAGAAACTATCTGAAAAACAAAACATTTTCAGAATAAGGATAATGTTTTTATCTTTGGACATTAAACGGATTATTGCACAAAACTTTTAGATAAAATATTCAGAACATGCAAATATCCAAAAATTGTTTTAAGCATAGAAAATTTTTTTCACATATGCTTAGTGATGAAAGTCATAAATATGGCTTTTACTAAAATGTTTATTTATTTATTTTTTGCCTTGCTAATGTGATGGATGGGCTTGCTTGTTTTTCAGTATTGCATTCCAGTCTGGTTTACAAGAGGGTAATGCAACTCTCATATCTGGTGCAGCATTCAGTCTACTTCTGAATTTTGACTTTATTTTTGTTAGAAGTGAGAACCCTACTTCACATTTGTATGTTGTTGTGAAGGGAATGAGAAGCTGAAAGCTGGCCTTACTTAAGGCAGGAAATTCAGATGAGATGCTTATCCAAAATGAGGACAACTGCATGGATTTTGAATAGACTTTTTGCCATTCAACGTATCAAAGCTCTCTTTTGGAAAATAGCGGTCAAAACTATTATTAAGAGCTAAAATGTGTGTTACAATGAGTTTAGTAAGATGTTTTACTTGTGTGTCAGTGACATCATTTTCTTCTATGTGTTTTTAACACATTTGGAAACATCAATCAATCAAAGCTTTATTTATATAGCGCCTTGCGCAACCCTGTCAGGAAGCCCAAGGCGCTGAACATGGTACAGTAGAAGTACAAATATAGTGAATAAATAAAAAATAAAAGCAATTCAAAAATAAAAGCAATTCAAATTACAAAATACAAATTACAAAAAAAAAAGGTGAAACATTCTAGTACAGGACAGATGGGTAAAACAAGGGATAGAGTGAACCAATGAAAAATGTGAAGAAAAAAAATTTCAACATAAAAGAGGGCCGAATCAAACATGTTCAGCAAACGCCAAGCGGAGGAGGTGTGTTTTTAGGCGACTCTTAAAGACTGGCAGAGATGGGGACAGCCTAACTGAGGGTGGCAACTGGTTCCAGAGTGATGGTGCTAGGACTGAGAAAGCCCGGTCCCCGCGAGTACGACACCTAGAATGAGGGACAGCGAGCAGGCCTTGGTCAGAGGAGCGCAGAGCGCGTGATGGGGAGTGTCTGTTGAGGAGTGTGGCTAGATAGAGGGGAGCACCAGCCTGGAAGAAATTGTAAACAAAGACGAGGATTTTGAATTGTGCACGATAGCAAACCGGAAGCCAGTGCAGGGAGGTCAGAACCAGACTGATGTGGTCCCGTTTCCTGGTCCCATTCAGGAACCTAGCGGCGCTGTTCTGCACAACCTGTAGGCGACGCAGTGATGACTGACACAACCCTGCATATAGAGAGTTGCAGTAATCAAGCCTAGAAATAACAAAGGCATGCAGTACCCGCTCCAGGTGGGCTCTCGACAGCATAGGCTTGATATTTGCAAGGCGTCTCAGGTGAAAGAAACTGGACCGGATCACAGAGTTGATGTGAGCCTCAAATTGAAGTCCATGACATGGACATAACAACATGTAATGACATGGTTTTGGTCCTTTGAGGCATGCAAGCTACAATTTTAGAGACTTCTGAAAAGTGAGAACACGTTTACAGTTGTGGAAAACATCATCATGGTCTCCCTGCAGTTTCAAATTCAGCTCATTCAGCAATGAAAATATATCTGCCAGATATGACGATGTAAAAACCCACTCATCAGTAAACAGATCAGCAAGAGGGGACTTCTTCTCCAGGAGGAATGCATGGATTTCATTTCTCAGTTCATATACTCTGGTCAGAACTCGTCCTGGAAAGCCAGCACACCTCTGTATGAAACAGTAGGTGTGTGTGCTCTGCTCCCATGTTGCAGCACAGCTGATCAAAAAGCCGACAGTTCAGGGAATTGCTCTTAATGAAGTTCACAACACGGAAAACTTCTTTTAGCATTTTGTCGAGATCAGCAGGCATTCCTTTGCATGCTAACGCGTGCCGATGAATAAAACAGTGGTTCCACACTATGTCCTCGCCGGCTGCGTCTTTAATTATTTTTACAACTCCACTGTTTTTGCCCGTCATGTTCGCAGCTCCGTCAGTTGTTATGCCTTTACAGCGGCTCCTGTCCAGGCCGGACTTTGTAACCACGTAGTCGTTCAACACGCTAAATATCTGCTCACCTGTGGTCCCGGTTGGAATATTCAAACAGCATAACAAGTCCTTTACAAACTCTTTTTCCCAGACATATCTCACATAGACCAATAAAGTTGCACAGTAGGAAACATCTGTGCTTTCATCCAGCTGGATGGAAAAGTCCCCTGCCGTCTTCAGTCTAAAATAAGCTGCTCCTCAAGGTTGCTTGAAATATCAATAATCCTTCTGGAAACTGTTGTCACTCAGTGGAATGCATTTTAATTTCTCTGCAGCCTTTTCATCAACAACTGCACTAACCATGACTATTACAGCAGGCAAGATGAGTTGTTCTGCAATGGTGCGAGGCTTTTTCTCGGTGGCCACACGGTATGAAACCATGTAGGATGCAAGCTGAGCTTTATCATTTAATGTGACATTTCTGCGAAGAAGATCGGCAGATGATTTAATCTCCTGCACCTTTCTTTGAAAGAAATCCGGTGGTTTATTTACCAAATCAGCGTGGAGCGTTTCCAAATGTCGCTTTAATTTGGCTGGCTTTAAACTCTCTTTGCGAGCTTTTCATGGCATATACACACATAGGTCGATCTTGATTTGGTTTAGAAAAATTTACAAATCCATAGTTTAAGAAAATATCTTTATATAGCCTCGACCTGGATTTTTTTTTTTTTTTTTTTTTTTTTTTTAGCTGCTGGTTCTTCTCCTGGTTCTCCGACAATGTTTCCCGCTCTCCTCAGATTGTTGGCTATTGGCGGATGGAATTTCTGGGCATTCATCTTTGTTTTAGCTTTGTTCACTATCCTTGACGTCCTGTTTTGATGATGCTTTTTTGAATAGCGTTGCAGTTTTTATTTTGCATTGTTCTTTAGTCTCTGTAGTCTGGCGTTCATGTGATGTAGTTTGGTTTTTGTCCGTGTCTTTCTTTTTCATTAACCAAGCATCCATTTCTCCTCCATGGCAAGTGGCAACGAAGTCTCAATATAGACTTGTTCTATGAATGCACCGGTAACTACAGTAAACAAGTGACACTCTCCCTCTTGTGGCTGAATGCTGAACTGCTTGTATGAGTCTTGGTTAAAAAAAAAACATAGCGTTGTTCAGAAATTTATTTGGCGACCCATAAAAAATGTTTTACGACCCCACTGTGGGTCGGGACCCTGTCTTTGGAAATGACTGCTTTAGACCTATTCATTTAATCAAGTTTACACAAACATGTCAACAAATGCCCAGAAACAGAAAGATTGCATTTGTAAAGACTCAATCATGCATTTTATAAGCAAAACTTTTTTATTTTATTTTGGGGTTTAGTTACTCTATAAATGTGTTTTTTTTAAAGCAATCTTAGCACCAACTCTAACCCTAAACAAATAATGGCAAATCCACTCTACTGGTTATAACTGCTATGGTGTTAACTTAAAATTTTCAGGTCTGACAAGAAGTTGGAAATACACACACCTTTTCACTCTCGAAGCAAAGGAGGCATTCCTGTGCTAAAAATATATATTTGTCTGTAGAATAATTTCCTTGCAGATACAATGTAAGATAGAGATGAGCAGATCAGCAGGCACATACACAGAAAGCTAAACATGGAGCTTTTCCCCTCACTACATACAATTTTAGAGCACTTAAGTGATTCTCAATCCCAGCATGCCTCAGCCTGCCACTGCCATGACAGATGCTCTAAAATTGAATATAGATTTCAGTGAGCAAGGCAGGCGTGCCTGATGAATCTCAATTTGCCGCTGTCCATATTTCATAGTCCGCTCTATGGATACTGTAGCTCAAGGGGAGGCAGTGAGAGGACTATGGCTGCACCTGCCAAACTGTCAGTTTGCGAGTGTCGAGTGATGATCAGTACCTCATAAAAGCTATATTTATTCCACATTAAGTCATAAACTGCATCATTTAGTTATTAATATCTATGTTGGCAAGCAAGGGAAAAAGGAATAGATGCTGACACGTGTGTCATGGAAAGTAAAATATACACATGACAATTATCAGGAGTAAACAATTATAAAAGTGCAGTATGGTAGCTTCAGGGATCAAAAGAAATAAACAAAGTGAAGTGGAGGTGTCTTGGCTGTTTCTAATTTTGTTTGAAGTACTCATTAAACAACACTGGAGGCTACTGTTCTGAAAAAGGATGCTTTTCTGGAGATTGTGCTGGAGTCGTCACTCATTTAAATTAAATTAATCATAGCTGTGTGGGTTTTTTTAAGCTGATGAGATTTTGATTTCTGCATATATTTTATTTTAGTACTCACTTTTTTAAAATACACTCTTAAATATTTATTGATTTGATTCAGTATAAAAAGGGAACCTCTTACATCCCAGTTTTAAAGCCTTCTTGCCACTAGAGAGTTCCTCAGAGGGCCTACAGGAAGCAGACCTACCAGGATGGAACTAATAACAGCAATCAGTCACTAGCAGTAGCTGCAGCAAAGCATACCTCTAGAATACCACTGCATGAACCTGGGATAGTACGTTATAAATGCAGTACTCCACAACACCTGTAATATTAGCTTAATTGTAGCTTTTTATGCAAAGTTGTTCATTGCCAACTGAGCAAGTTAGCCTAAACTTATAAATTAAACAACTTCTAAATTATTCTTTTTAGAATAAAGTAAAAGAAAAAGACTATCAATTAAAAATGCATAAATGAGTTCATCATAGATGAGATGCAAAAAAAAAAAAAAAAAAAAAAAAAAAGCAGAGAGCATCCACAACAAGAAAATCACTAATTTTCATTGAGGGGTTTTTTTTCCAAGAAAGTAGTTTTCAGTTAAAAAATTCAAAAATGTTTCAGTGTATTTTGAAGCTTAATAACTTACCCAGTGAGAAATTATTTGTGGAAAAAAATGTATTGCATTCAAAAAATATATGTTTACTAAACTGTTGCCCTGCGATGGACTGGCTCTCTGTCCAGGGTGTACCCCGCCTGATACCCCCCACCCCCCCACCCCCCACGTGGACTCGCGGGTTCAGAAAATGGATGCAAGGAAGGATGTATGTATGTTTACTAAACTTCTTAATTCTTCTGTGAAGGCTAAATGTGGTGCCTCATTTACATATAATTTATTTTTGTGCATTTGTAATTTGATAAACGGTAATTAAACAATCCACCTTATCTATCTAGATGGAACGCCAGACAACCTTAATTTTCTCACATGCATAATGGCTGCATTTCATGTCTTCCTTGTGACATAATTATAACAAACTAAACATACACACACACATGCGTACGTGAGCATGTTCCTTTAAAAGTATACTGTTACTTTTGACATCAATATCAGGAAGACAACAGTTGAGTAAAATAGCTTGTACTTTGTCTACAAATTGTGTAAAATTCTGAACTTATCACACATGTGAGAATGATGTTGACAATAAAATGAAAGTTTTGTCCTATTATCATCACACTTGTGAAATTATTTCTCCGAATTTGACCCATCTCCTGGGGCAGCGGAAGGCTGCAGACACGGCTGCACTCGGGAACTATTTGATAGTTTAACCCCCGTAATCCAACCCCTTACTGCTGAATGTCAGATGGGGAGGCATTGGGTCCCATTTTAAAGTTTTTGGTATGAGTCGACTATGGATTCCAACCCACAATCTCCTGTCTCACTGCGGACACTCATACCACTAGGTCACTGAGCTAAAATGTTTGTTTACTACCATACCGGTAAAGCATTAGACACGTCTTTCAAAGATTCTGCAGAAGACAGAACAGCAAGTGTTTCCGTTTCTAGCAAGTTTAAAGCAGAACCCGAAGCGTTCAACCTTCTATTCTCTCTCTGCTGTGTCTTCCAGAGCTGTTAGCAAATTTTCTGCTAGAGCTGCCATTCTACATGAAAGACTTTTTTCTTCCTTTTAAAGATAAAAAAAGATGGAAAGGAGTGGATTTTGTGATGTCACTGAGGATTGCAGGAGACGATGGAGCTTTCTTGTGTAATTAGAGTAGACATGCTACATTTGTCTGCGAGTGTTGCTGCATCTCATTAGGGCGAGGTATGGGCCAGTGACTCGGCTAAGAGAAATGGATAGGGAGCATGTGGTGGCGTGTTTCTACTCACCACAAATGTTCCTGCTTTGCTCTTTTTCCCTTCTTTCTAGAGTCCTGCTGAGACCCTTTGAGTCAAGGCCAGTCAAAAAGGTTCCAGTTGATGCAAACACCCTAGAGGTGTCCACTGTCAAAATGAGTGCACTGAGAAACAAAAACGTGCATCTGTGAACACATTCTCAACTGAGATATGGATTCAAATTAGCATTGGGAGGACGGAAAATCTGACTCTAGCCAGAACCTCAACAGGTTTAGCGGGTTGTCCAGTAATCGGAAGGTTGCAGGTTTGATCCTGGCTCTGGACAGATAATTCTGCTGTTGTGTCCTTGGGCAAGACTTTTAACCCACCTTGCCTGCTGATGGTGGTCGGAGGGACCGGTGGTGCCTGTGCTTGGCAGGCTTGCCTCTGTCAGTGCGCCCCAGGGCAGCTGTGGCTACATCGTAGCTCATCACCATCAGTATGTGAATGTGTGTGTGAATGGATGAATGATACACTGTAGTGTAAAGTGCTTCGGAGTCCTTACTCTGAGAGGCGCTATACAAGTGCGGGTCATTTATCATTTATCATTTACCATTATCTTTGCTTTCATGAAAAATGTGTTAGCTTGCACCCTAATTTTCCCCTCAGTCTGCTTTCTGAATGCACACATTAATAAGGTTTGGAACAGCCAGAGCAGTCCTAATCATATTTGTTACCTGATTTGATTCCATTTGAGCAAAACACTTTTGTGTTTTAGATTTGTTACCCCTCGGATTGTTGCTTGTGCTGTTCTTCTGGCCCAATTTGTCATGCCAGGTGTTGGAGAAGAGACCTGTTAATGGAGATGAATCCATCAATTATCCATGTAAAGACAATTTATTGATGGACTATCTCATGAAGAGTTAAAGAAGAAAATAATGTATCTGGGTGTTTTAAATGTGCTATATGAATAAAGTCGACTTGATTTATTAGTATAGGGAGCCTAAGTCACTTCCAGACCATGGGTCCCCAGAAGAACTAAAAAATGAATGCATGTCAACGGGGCTAAAAATGTCATTTTCTAATTCCGCTTGTTTTATACCATGGATTTCATATATGATATCTGTGAATTTTAAAGCCACATTTTGATACCAAGAACATGCTTTTTTTCGAGCGGGGGAACGATATTTTAGGTTTTGTGTGAAAATAAGTCCAGGACTAAAAATGCGCTTCACGAAAGGGACGTCATCAAACCAGACACGGCGAAAAGTGAGGGAAAAGGGCTGTAATTTCAGCCAGCTTCCCACAGGAGGAAAGACCCACCATAAATCTGGTAATTTGGTAAGTAGCAGCTACCTTAGGGCAGAGGAGATTATGTGGTGACATCACATATGCTCTTGCCAATTTCTAGTTTGTAGTCATGCTAATTACAAACTTTTACAAGCTAATAAATCTCAAAGTACATGACTGGCATTGTTGAAACACCCATCATTACTTTTCTTCTAAATTGCAGTACAACATATGTGCGATCCAGGGCGTAAGCCAAAGCGGATTAGAAAATAGCTTTTTTAGCCCCGTTGACTTGCATTCATTTTTTCGTTCTTCCGGGGACCCATGATGAGGAAGTAGACTTAGGCTCCCTTTAGAGTTAAGTATATCCTTTTAATAGTTAAGTCTAGCACCCACATTGTCCACATCATACTTTTGTAATTTATACAGAAAAAAAGGGTTTGCATTTGTCCAAGCACCCATATTTACAAATGCTGAATTCTTGTATCATACAGGTCTAAAATCAATACACATACATTAAGTGGTGATTCAACTGCATTTACAGAGCACTTTTCTATGCCTATTGACCACTCAAAGCACTTTACATGACAGACCACATCACACACACACACACACACACACACACACACACACACACACACACATCCCTGAATCACATATCATAGAGCAGGAGTAGACTGCCCTCTTCCCGGAGAGCCCCTATCCAGCATGTTTTAGTTGTTCCACTGCTCCAGCACACCTGATTTGAATCAGCTCCATGAACTGCTGAACAAGTGAATCAACTAAAACATGCTGAGTAACGGCCCTCAAGGAAGGGAGTAGCCTACCACTGTCATTGAAGAAGCATCTTGCCCAAGGACACCAAATTTCCAATTGACTGAGAAAAACTCCTCATTTATCAAAGCTGCTGTTTGTTTGATGTAAATCAGCTTTGCTAAGGGCACTGATGCAACCATCCATCATTAATGACTGGCTTTTGACTTATTGCTAAAAAATATCAGGATGGTCCTTTTCATATCTGAAAAAAAAAATCTGACAGTTTCTAATTTTAACCATAATACACAGTTGGGCAGTGCCATGTTTGATTTCAAATGTCTCCAAGCCATTTAAAGCATAACATCATTTTGAGAAGCCATTTCAAACTAATGCAAATTTTTAAATGAATATAAATCCATAACTTTGCATATATTTACTTTGGATGCCACTGCATGAATTTCCTTTGAGTTTCAGTGGCGATGTTGTCATTGAATGTTCTATAAGAACACTGATGCCCTAAATGTAAAATCAGAATTAAACAAATTTATTTGAAAACAGGAAAGCATTAAGGCTGGACCAAGAACATTTAACCAACATACAGCTTTAGCTTTTTATTACTGACAAAAGAAAAGCTTACACTCATTCAAACTAATTTCATAAATTACATTTAGTTTGGACTCAAGCACAGCTACATTTCAGACAGAACTCTGAGGGAGTGAACTGATCTGACAGAAACAGGAAACTCCAATTCAAAGCTTTCAAGGAAATGGTCACAGCGGAGTCAGAGAGCAAAGCACACATGGAGCATTAGAGTGAGCAAATGTGTCTGTACCATAATTGGCCTCACACTACATACCTAATGACTGGATGTGTCTGGCTTTTAGCTGTACATAAACCAGACACAGTAAAACATATACCTCCAAAGATATACTAATATGTCTAATTAAGCTAATCTTTTAATAATGGTGGACTTTCAGCCATACAAAGTAATAGTTATAGCTACTGTCTTAAAATATGTCTTAATTTGACTGGACAAAAAACACTAATTAGGGTTCATCATGTTTAATTGAAAATCACACCCATTGCAGTCTGTCTAGCAAGAAGGTGATAAAAACACTAAGACCGGAATCAGACAGTTTGTCATGTGAGCTTTCTTTAAATGTTGGGATAATTAAAAGTTTTCTAATACACACTATAAATCAGTAAGAACTTGATAGGGTTTCATGTTTCCAACACAAACGTATATACAGTTTTGTTTTCCACAAAAACCCATTGATGTATTACATACTTTATTTAAAAGATAATTCTTTTTTTTTCTACTTTCAGGTTACACAGTTTCAGCAGCAAAACCTAACCCTAACCTATCTTCATTCAAATAGTTATTAATAGGAATTAACATAATATGAAATAAGTGACAAATGTCATTCTTAAACATCTCCAGATTTTCTACACCATTTGTATAAGTGAACTTATTTCTTCCTCATCTGTTTAAAAAATAAATAAAATGCCCAGACTTGTAAATTAGAACTGAAACAGGCTGTAACAGTTGTTCTCAATCCTGGTCCTCGTGGGCCGGTATCTAACACATTTTAGTGGTTTCTCTGCTCCAACACACTTGATTCAGTGGTTGAATCACCTGTGCAGCAATCCCAATACTCGCACTGCACCCTGCGCTCTTCAGCAAAGTGCACTTGGAGGAAGTGGGCAGTAACCCCGGCTTTCCACGGGAGCCGTCAGCAGCACGTTACTGCAGCAGCACGTCATAGCTGCTGATAGGAACCGCTGTGGTCAACAGAACCTTTTCCACCGGAGCCGTCGGCAGCCGTCAGCAGCGCGAGTCGGCCGCGTCTCAGGAGCAGCATGTCGCGGCCTTTACGCGCCGGATCTATTTTCTACGCGCGACGCCTCTGAAACGGGTCAAGTTCGACATTTTTGGGGAAGGAAAGACAGGAAATCGGACGCGGAAATGGAGAGAAGCTACAGAGATTTTCAGAATAAAGAACATACTGCCTTCCGGTTGCTTTACTTTTAAAAAATGTTACTAACTGTGCGTCCCCGTGAGAAGTTATCACCTAGCTAGCGGTCTCCTTTGTTTTTCAGGTCCGTATTGGCAATTATAAAACGGACAGAACATAAAACACAAACCATGTTGTAGTTTTCTCCTGCTTGTTGTTGTGTTTACTGACGAAGTCACTCGTGTGACTTCGTGCCCTGTCGGTGACAGCTGCTCCCCTGCTGCTTCGCTTCTCGTGAGAAGGGCCAAGCAGCAGCTTACGCGAGCAAGACGTGCTGCTGCAGTAACGTGCTGCTGACGGCTCCCGTGGAAACCCGGGGTGAGGCTTCGAGTGTGTAGTACGCAAGTGTGCAAATAATTACCAAATTGGGGCAGTGACCGTTGTGTCATCAACCACGATGCATGCCAGTTGCTGTTTGAGCAACTTTAAAAAAGCTTTATTAACAACTTTCAAACAATTAACAACATTTACATGCATTGCTGTCTACATTAAATCTTAGTCTAAAACATTCAGAGCATGAATAAATATCATTAATCGTCTTAAAATGAACTTTCGTTTGAAAATACATCCATCCATTCATCCATTTTCAGCCGCTTATCTGGAGTCAGGTAGCAGGGGCAGCAGCCTAAGCCGAGAGGCCCAGAATTCCCTCTCTCCAGCTACTTGGGCTCACTCCTCCAGGGAATCCCAAGGCATACCCTTTCCAGCCCAGAGACAGTTTCTCCAGCGTGTCCTAGGTCTTCGCTTGGGTTTCCTCCCGGTTGGATGTACGCGGAAAACAGGGAGGCGTCCAGGAGGCATCCTGACCAGAAGCTCGAGCCACCTTAACTGGCTCATTTTTCGACATGCAGGAGCAGCAGATCTATTCCGAGCCCCTCCTGGATGACCGAGCTTCTCACCCTATCTCTAAGGGAGAGCCCAGCCATCCTGCGGAGAAAACTCATTTTGACCACTTGGATCTGTGATCTTGTTATTTCGTTTAATACCCAAAGATTGTGACTATAGATGAGGGTAGGATCTAGGGATGAGCGAGTACACCACTATCTGTATTTGTATCCGTATCTGTTCAACCATCTAAATTATCTGTATCTGTATCTGTACCAGGCCCCCACAATGCAGCTCTGAAATTGAGTCAAACCCGGAAGTGAAATAAACTGCAGTTCCACCCTCATCCACTGGGGGCTGGTGTCATAAACGAGCAAATCCTCATTGGCTCCCATGGTAAAAATACCAATTTCACAGCAGAAATAAACATGTTTACAGGCTAGTACCAAAACATGTTTTTTGTTTAAATGATCTAGTTTACACTCATGACATCTCTGAGGGGGGTGAATTTTTTTCTCACTCTTCTGTTTAAGTGTATTAAAAGCCTAAAATTCTGTATAATTAATGAGCATCAGGCCCACGTGACCACAAAGCTAGCTCTGTGGAAAGGCCTCAGTAGAGCCTCGGTCTGGCCTGGAAACTGCTCCAGGATTTTGAGTCTCTGTGTTTGTGTATTCTTTTTTGGATATTATTTGTGCACTTGTTGGACAAAATGACTTGCTGTGGCATTAATTGCACTAATAGAGCGTCCAAGGAGTCTCCACTTCATTTTTTTCGGTAAGTAAAATTATATTTATGTATTTTAGGTCACTGCCGAGCTGAGCTTAGATTTTAACATGTACTGTTTAACCATGAAATTTAAATGTAATAGGGTAAAACCCAGTGCATTTAACATAATGCTGCACTTTAGAAAATGGGTTGAAATATAACATGTTGGTGGAGCTGGGTTCCGACTATCGGCTTGTGGAGCTCTCGGGAGACCGATGTTTTCCACCCTTATCCCCTCCCCGCAGCCCGGTCCATCTCTGTCTGATCACGGCTTCTGTTTGCTGCGCGCGGGCTGACGGCTGGTTTTTATGGCAAGCCAGAACCGCCAAAATACGCTACTTCTCCCCGCAGCTCGGCGCATCTCTGTCTGATCGCGTCTTCTATGTGCTGCGCGGGCTGACGGCTGGTTCTTATAGCAAGCCAGAACTGCCAAAATACGCCACTTCTCCCCGCAGCTCGGCGCATCTCTGTCTGATTGCGGTTTCTGTCTGCTGCGCGGGCTGCCGGCTTGTGGAGCTCTGGGATGGAAACCTTTCCACCCGGTTCTCCCCAGCGGCAGCTCTGCGCATCTCAGATCGCAGCGGCGCTTGTCTGCTGTGCGGCTGCCGGCTTGTGGAGCTCTCGGAGACCTCTGTGTTCCACCCGGTTTTACCGAGTGGTCAGCCCGGCGTATCTCTGACTCAGAAGCTCTGGTGTTGTGCACAGTTAACTCTGGTTGTAGCTAGGTTTCTACCTCCATTAGCTTAGCTGCCACCTCCGCATTATCTTTGGGTTAGCTTCAGGTTAGCTTGTAGCTAGTTCAACCGGGTGTCGTCAGTCGATCCCAGCCTTACAGCCCCACCCTCAGCTCCACCTCTCTTCCCTTTTGTGGAATTGTCTGGGCTTGACGGAACCTGTGACACGGTCAAAATGGCGGTGGTGGCCACCTCCCATTTTAGCAGAAAAACTTGTTATTGGAGTCTATGGAAACCCATTGTCCATATATTTATGTCGATGATCTGTACTCGGAGTTGGCGTGGCATAACCAGAAGTGGGCGTGGTTTAACCGGAAGTGGGTGTGGTTTACATCAATTTATTATTTTAAATCTGAAATTGATATGGATTGATCAGAAGTTGCTATGTGTATTTTTTATTTAAAACCTATTAACAGAGCAGCCTCAGAACTGAGATAAAATATTTTTGATCACAATAGTAAAGGAACTATTACAGAACAAGTTTTTCAATAAAATCAGAACATTGTTATTTAAGTGCATGGGTTAATACATCTGCACTCATGCAGTAGGAACTAGGAAATATGAAATGCTAGAACACAACTTTATATATATATTTTTTTATTTTAATTTTATTAAACTGATTTTTCTTAGCATTCTTGGCATTTTTCCCCACACAAAGTTAAACAAAACAATGTTGATTAAGGTGTGTATGAGAGAGATAGAGAGGGAGAGAGAGAGAGTTAAAAAAACCCGACCAGAGCGGAGGCAGTGACTGACGCAGCTCATCAGCTCTGTCTTGTCAAATGCAAAAGTAACATTAAATATTCAACCGAAAAAGAGGCAAGCTGAGGAAATCCAAGGGAGTACTGAAGAAACGTGAGCAACAGTGAATCAAGCACAGAGAGATCCGTTACTGTCTGCGTGTGTGCGTGCATGAGCCGGACGGACTGAGCTCCCGGCTGCAGAGTTTTGTGTGTAGGGAGGGGCGGGCGCTCTATGTGACTGGCCAATCACAGAGCGTGAAGACAGTCAGTTACCCAATGAGGATTTTCCTTCAGCACGATTACAGATATTTACGAGTTTTACTCGTTTCATGCTCGTATTCGTCAAAAATGCTTTATCCGTACCGGCTCATCCCTAGTAGGGACGTAGATGGACCGATAAATCGAGAGCTTTGCCTTCTGGCTCAGCTCTCTCTTCACCATGACAGATCAGTACAATGCCTGCATCGCTGCAGATGCAGCACCAATCTGCCTGTTGATCTCACTTTCCACTTTTCCCTCACTTGTAAACTAGACCCCGAGATACTTAAGCTCCTTTACTTGAGGCAGGACCTCATCCCTGACCTGGAAAAGGCATTCCACCCTTTTCCGACTCAAGACCACGGTCTCAGATTTGGACGAGCTGATTCTCGTCTCAGATTCTTCACACTCGGCTGTGAACCGCTTCAGCGAAGCTGGAGATCACTGTCTGATGAAGCCAACAGGACCACATCATCTGCCTAAAGCAGAGACCTGATCCTTAGACCACCAAAACCGATCCCCTCAACACCTTGGCTGTGCCTAGAAATCCTGTCCACAAAAGTTATGAACAAAATCTGTGACAAAGGGCAGCCATGGTGGAGTTCAACTCTCCCCTGCTATGAGCTTGATTTACTGCCGGCAATGTGGACCAAGCGCTAACACCAGTCATACAGGGACCTAACAGCCCGTATCAGAGGGCCTGGTATCCCATACTTCCAGAGTACCCTCTACAGGGCCCCCTGAGGGTGGACTCAGCACCATTACGACAGAGCTGTTACAAAGCAAAACTACTAAGTTGCCGTTGGCTCATGAAGAGCGCTCATTTGAAACGGCTTTGGCATCAACATTAGATGATTTAGACTTGAGTTTTTCTTTTAGCCATGAGAAGATAGAGGTACTTAAGTCCTTTGTTTCAAAAGGACGATGTATGGCAAACTGCCCTGTTGACTAATATGAATATATCATGTTGTGTGTTGCTCTGATTGCTCCTAGTGCTGTCATTATGCATGCGGAGAAAGTTTGAAAGACAACCATAGATTCCACTCCTTGACGGAGCTCTGTCTATGGGTCGTGTTCAGATTATATGTTTACATGTGTAGAATAGCTTGCCAGGCTACCATCCATCTGATTCAATAAAGTTTTTTTATGGAAATCATTTATTTTTTCTAACTTTAACTGGTCTAGACATCAAAGTATTGTCAAGTAAAATAACTAAAGCTAAAATCAGTCAAACTATTTTTCACTCAGGTGTTCTGGAAGTTTTAGACAAGATTTAAAGCAACAGAGGAGACACCGTTAAAGTGATAAATGGTCATTTTGGAATGGGAATATAAGTGTCTTGCATGTGACAGTTGCCAATGTTGGAGTTGGATTGTTTTCCTCAAGTAAAACCAGGTAACAGCAACTCATGACAGAAACTTGAGATGAACAGCTTGTCTCCAAAGTCATCCTCAGTCTAATGTCACACCCGGCTAAATTCTGCTCAAATTAACATTTTCAGTTTTTCTAAAAACTTTGAAAACTTGCTAACTTTTAAATGGTTCACAGCTAGCTTCCAGTGCATGGTGCAGTTATGAGTAAATTAAAACTGGTTGCACATTTATTAATGGCTCTCTCATGTTTGTGGATGAGGATGGCTCTTCTCTGTGTTCTGTAGGCGGGGGACCGCCTGCTGGCATTTCGGCACAGCTATCTCCACTTTGCTCATCAGGAGCAGACCATAAAAGCTTTTGGAAAATCTCCTCTCACTGCCAGTGGGCCATTTGGCAGTCTGTGGGTTGCATTGGTTTAATATAGGCTGTCTGTAGAAGACAGAAGGTACGGGGCTTGCGTGGGGAGTTAAGCTAGGTGCAACATTATTCTTGTCTCTGGTTTTAGTGGGAGGGCATTTGACTTTGTCTTTGATTAGTCCTTGAGCTCAACGTTTTTTTTTTTTTTGTACTTGTTTGTTGGTTTGAAGAAGCATTGGCTGCGTTTTTCAGGATTTTATTAATAAAATTGTTTATTTTGTATTCGACCTGTCTTTGGGTTTTTCCCAAACCATAATTTTAGTTACAGCCTCCACATCTCTTTGATGGAAGCATGAAGCATTGCAATTTCAAACACACAGCTCATTCTAGTGCTTGAAGAAATGTAAGTCCGAAATTAGCAGAGTGCAGAGAAGAAGGATATTGTCATTTTTCATTGGTTGACAGCATTTTTACCATTATTGAACACTATATTATAGCAATGTGCAGGAAACAGAAATGTTACATTATTGTACTGTGTTGCTTTATGATAGAAAGGAGTGCTGTGTTTGCAGCCTCTTCAAAATGACACCAAAGTCATATGTTTGGCAGGACTCAGATGGAGTTTGTTATTCTGCATGGATTGATTCGTGACACAAAGCCATTGTTCCCCTGGAAGCTGTTTTCCTATTCATCTCTCCAAATGTTCATTTCGAATAAGCTTCTTTATCTTTATTGCAAGTTAATGGAAAATAAGAACAGCATCCATGTTAATCATGTAGCTTGACAAATGCAAAAAGAAGCCACATGTTAGAATATTTATGTTTATTATTTACTCAGGAGCTTGTGAAACCTTGCCCATATGGAAGAATGCATTGATGGATGTAAACTAATAGATCACATTTACTTCCTGAAGTGCCTCACTCTCACATCTTCATTTCCCTTGCTGGCTTTCTACCTTCCGTGGAGCAGGCCAACTTTTTAATTGGCATGATAATGTGATTAATTGCTTTCTTGTCATTGGACCCGCTGAGTTTTACACTGTAAAGAAGTATAAATCAGGCGTGAATTTACAAGCAATCAAACCCTCAAGAACCAAAGTCACATATAAAAGATGCCCAGCTGTGCAAAGTAATTGGTTCTGGTTTATTAGCAGTGTACCATTAGTTTAAAGCCCAAACATTTCGATCAGGATGGTGAGATTTTTAACATGTGGTTAAATGTCTCCTATTTGCTGAACAGCTAAACAAAATATACTATAGGAAAGCAGTTATAGGCATATACAGCTATTAGTTCTGACGGGAACTGAAGATGTTGGTTTGGAATAAGCTGGGGTTCGTTTCAGAACTGCATGAGACACCATTAAGCCGTGCCTACCTGCCTGGTGGAAGTCCTCTGTGAAATCAGGAATGCCGAGGTCCCAGGACCGTCTCTGGACACCGAGCTGGTAGCAGAGCTGCGGTTCCGACCAGACCCGTCTCGAGATACTGCCGGCACACGACTCTTTTCTTGGCGTCTGTTCAGACCCAGCCTGGGTCTATGGAGCTTTTATTCTGAAAGGAGCTGCTGTCGTTGCTTGTTGTTATAGCGACTGGATTTTCTCAGCTTGTTTTGGTTCTTTCGGTTGAAGAGTTAAGTTGAGGATTGGCCACTCCGTAACTTTGCTCTGGAACGTTTTGAACTCACGTTAGAGCTGACGTGGCACCTGTTTTATACCTCGGATGTTATGGTTTATTGTCGAATGAAAATTACCAAACACCGTCAGAAGCACGCCTCTGTCAGATCTGGAAGATTCTGATTGTATCAGTGAAAAGAATGTGTTATGTATTTTAACACTACGTGAAATGAGTCCTGTTGAACCATTTAAAGTTACATTACTTCATTTCTTAGATCATAATAAAATAATTAATATTTTAATTTCACAGGTCGGTCACTAGGGATGGGTACCTTTGACATCTGAATCGATTCGGTACTAATTCTCGGTACCTAGGAATCGATACCAACGGTACCAATTTTCGATACTTTTGAGTTTTTATTACTTTAATTCTCTTTTATCATTAAATATATATTTTTCTCAATATATAACAATATTTGACAAATATCACGATAAATAACATACAACTGTTTGTATTTTAACATCGTCCTTGTTGTTTAATAAGCTGATAATTAAACTGAAGCAAACGTCTATACTGTGAACTAAATTTACTGTGTATCTTCATTCCTTTTGCTGTCTTTTTTCATCTGATTTTCCTACTGGGAAGTTAGAATTTCCGAGGAGAAAGTGAACGCACCATTAGCTGATAACAACGGTGGCAATGGAAGCTAACATATCAAGCTAACGTTATCTTAAACAGTTTATTTAACTGCTGGAGCAGATTAAAACGATGATGCCTCACACTTAGATTGTTGTTGCTGGTTTCATCTTCACCCAATCACCCGTCGCATTTAGTAAAGTGAAGCCAAACTTTAGAGCACGTTCATGTTCTTCTAGTCGGAAATTCTGAGTTCCGAGGAGAAAGCGAACGCACTATTAGCGAAACGGAAGCTAACATATCAAGCTAACGTTATCTTGAACATTTTATTTACCTACCGGAGCAGATTAAGACGAGGATGTCTCACTTAGATCGTTGTCACTGGTTTCATCTTCACCCAATCACCCGTCGCATTTAGTAAAGTGAAGCCAAACTTTAGAGCGCGTTCATGTTCTAGTCGGAAATTCAGAGTTCCGAGGAGAAAGCGAACGCACCATTAGTGAAACAGAAGCTAACATATCAAGGTAACGTTATCTTAAACATTTTATTACCTACCAGAGCAGATTAAGTTGAGGATGTCTCACTTAGATCTTTGTCGCTGGTTTCATAATCACCCAGTTACCCATCACATTTAGTGAAGTGGACCCAAGCTTTAGCCTGCGTTCTTTCTACCATGCTGCTCTGTTTACAACTGGCTCGCAGGGAGCGACGACATAACGCTCTTGCGCATGCGCAGCTGTCTGGGCAAGTTCTCGTTATGAAGGATGGGTACCGAAACGAGGCACCGTTTGAAATGACGTGAATCGGTGCTCGGTCGGTACTGTGGAATTCGGTCAGTACCTTAAAAAGTACCGAATTCGGTACCCATCCCTATCGGTCACATCTTATTATATTGACTAACACTTTGATGGATTAGCTTTATTAAAATAGAGTTCTTTGATTAATCAAAACAAAATAGTTAATTCTTCTTTCTTCTGTCTTCATGCTGGAATGTAAACAGTTTAGAAACGACTGTATGACCTTCAGGCTGTTTCAGACAGACTGACACTGTCTCAAAAGGAAACAGCTGTTAGTGTAAAAATGGCTCCTTCATCACGCTACAGTATGCTTTGTGTGTGTGTGTGTGTGTGTGTGTGTGTGTGTGTGTGTGTGTGTGTGTGTGTGTGTGTGTGTGTGTGTGTGTTATACTTGTTCTGTTTCTTTTTAAGTCATTACTTAATAGGAAAAAGTTAGACTCATAACACACACTGATATTTTCAAGTTAATTAGAAGGCTGTGGGATGGCAACCTCGACTTAAAAGTGATGTGCTGTATTAAATTTGCAATAATTTTTGCCTATTTTGAATTTGGTGTTCGCAAACATAAACATAAATAGATGCGTGGGAACTCTTGCGATCTGTTATTGACAAATAAATCCCAATGAAATTAGATCGTCTTTATAGATGCCACGTTTCCACCATGAGACAACTTTAATTTGAATCAATTCTGTTTCTGATAACAACCAACTTCTTTGGTACTTTCAGCTTTTCAATAAAACGGGTGGAAATGAAACTGGTCTACAAAATAAAGCACAGTTTATATTGGTGAAAGTTGCTGATGAAGAACAAATGCTGATGAAGCCCTGATGTCTGCTACAGCATCCAGGTGCTCTTGCACATCAAACCAATTTGTGGCCACATAATTAAAGACTGAAGCTATTGCCATGATTGGTGTGAATCGCCAGTCCAGATGTATAATGGTGTCTTAATGCATCCTTATGAATTAAATCCAAGAGTTGTCAGTTGAATTCATCCCAAGAAAATGAGGCTCCAAATCCTGCGTATTCTGCTACTTTCTCCTCCAGCTGATTTCAATATCCTCAAACAGGTGCACCAGAGCGTTTACCCAAAGTATGACTTGCGATGCATTAATTCTTGCTAGAGACCACTGCAACTGTATTAAAGATATGAGTAAAGTAGATCATGTTTTTGTAAACTTGATCTTGTAATTTAATACAGCAAAACTTCAAAAATGACTATAATTCAATAATTGCATTTAACTTGATTTATATGCCATACCATAACATACCACTTTATTTGCAGAGCCCTTTCAACATGGCATTACAACCGACCAAAGCGCTGCACATAAAAACAAATAATAAAAACACAAGCTAAAATAGTCATGTATATCATATGAAGTAAAAAAGATAAAAGAGTTAAAAGAACAACAGACTATAACCAATAGAACAAGTAAAACCAGAATATAAAAACACAAATTTAAAATTGAACAAACAAGGTGGAAAAACTAAGGATGAGTTAATGCTTTATGGTTTGGGAGTTGAAGGCCAGGGAGAAGTAGTGGGTTTTCAGGCGTGATTTAAAAATGGTAATAGAGGGTGCTTGTCTAACCTGAAGAGGTAATGAGTTCCACAATTTTGGGGCACAGACAGAAAAAAACCCTTTCCCCGCGGGTCTTCAAACATAGGGAAAGTTAGGAGGAGCTGATCTTCAGACCTAAGAGCACGAGGAGGGTGGTAGTAATGGAGGAGTTCACACAGATAGGGAGGTGCCTGACTGTTCAAAGATTTGAATGCGAGAAACAGATTTTTGAAATTGATCTTGAACTGAATGGGCAACCAGTGGAGTGATTTAAGAGTGGGCGAAAAGTGCTGTCTTCTGTCTGCTCCAGTCAGAGATTCTGGACAAGCTGAAGTGTAGACAGAGCAGCTTTACTGATGCCGTACAAGCAGGAGTTGGAATAATCATGCATCGTTCCACAAATGTAGAATGACCTTCCATGCACTACCAGAACAAGAAACTCCTGAAGACCCTGCTCTTCAGAGAGCATCTTCTTAACTAGCACCCTCCCTGCACCCGCTCCCCCTCTCTACCGTCCACTCCTTTGTTCCCTCCTCTTTATGATTGATGTCAAGTTGTTGTTATTGTTGTTGTTAGGCTCAAGGCTAACATGCCGATTATCACTTGTAAGTCACTTTGGACAAAAGCATCTGCTAAATACATAAACATAAACATAAACATGAAGGCGTGAATTACAGATTGTAGAAGACGGACACTCAAGATGGGCTTTAGTTTAGAAATTTGCCTGAGGTGGTAAAAGCAGGACCTGACTGTGCTATTGACCTGGGCATCCATCTTCAGAACCGGGTCTATTTTTATTCCAAGGTTGGAAATAGCAGAAGTGACATTAGGAGACTGATAGTGGAGGTCAGGTTGCTGGGTTGCTCGAACACTGTCGGGACAAAAAACAATTACCACTGTTTTAGAGTCATTCAGATGGAGGAAGTTATCAGCCAGCCATTGCTTGACATCGTGAAGACAATCAAACAGAGGTTTAATGGAGTCAGTGGGTTTAAATGAAAAATAGATTTGACAGTTGTCTGCGTATAGATGGCATGAAAAAGCATGATGTCTGAAAATGGCTCCCAAGGGCAGAATATAGAGGCAGAACCGTAACGGGCCGAGGATGGAACCTTGAGGAACCCCCCAGGGAAGGGAGAGTGACTGGGATGAATAGTCATCCAGCATGACCCTGAGGGACCTGTTATAAAAGTAAGACCCAAACCAGTCTAGGGCCGAACCACAGATGCCAGCCCAAGTGTGTAGTCTAGAGATCAAGATGTTATGATCGATCGTATCAAAGGCTGCAGATAGATCCAGAAGTACCAGAACCACATGGAACCCTGAATCTAATTAAGGTCAGAAAGATATCATTAAACACACGGACATGAGCAGTTTCAGTGCTGTGCTGTTGTCTAAACGCAGACTGAAAAATGCCCATTACTTGATGGTCATTAAGATGTAGTTCTAACTGTTCATGCACGACTTTCTCAAGTACCTTAGATAAAAATGGTAACTTGGAAATTGGCCAGAGATAAGAGAAATTAGTGGGATCAAGACCAGGTTTTTTCAAGATTGGCTGCACAACAGCGTGCTTAAAGGCACGAGGAACTTCAGCCAAGGTCAAGCTACCATTAATAATGTCCAGAACATTTTGGCCAATCAACGAAAGCACATCTTTCAGGAGACGAGGTGGAACCACATCATCTGGAGAGCCCGAGGGTTTCATAGTAACAGTAGTTTTTTTTTTTCCAGACAGGACAGAGAGATGGGTTGAAAACTGTCGAATAGCCCATGAGTGGGAATGACGGGAACAGGAACATGGGAAGGAGGAGGAATTTGAGCTCTGATTTTACCAACCTTATCTAAGAAAAACTGAAGGATTTGGTTACACAG
This sequence comes from Nothobranchius furzeri, assembly GCF_043380555.1. Classification (NCBI taxonomy): domain Eukaryota; kingdom Metazoa; phylum Chordata; class Actinopteri; order Cyprinodontiformes; family Nothobranchiidae; genus Nothobranchius; species Nothobranchius furzeri. The sequence goes on from NC_091741.1 coordinate 78,158,326, forward strand.
GCCAGTAGACACAGAGGAAAATAGCGTTCTAGCAGGAGAAAGCATGACATTCATGGTTTTATACAAAACACCTTGATTGTTAGAATTAGCAGAGACAATCCCAGCAAAGAAACAATTTCTTGCTCCTCTGACAGTTCTTTGATACTTCGACCACGCATCTCTCATGGCTTCAAAGGAAACAGTAGGCATGTCTTTACTCCATTTACACTCCAGTCTTCTGCAATTTTGCCTTATGGAACGAGTATGCTCGTTCAGCCATGGGTCAGGCTTGGATTTAGTCCTTCTGGAGTATCCCTAGCAGCCAGACAGGACGAATTAAGAAGATGTAGAGAACTATCAACACCAGTAAATTCACAGGGGGCTGATTTCAATGCAAAAACAGTAGCTAAATCAGCAGCAGTAGAGGGAGTGATAACACTAGAGGAGTGTGCATGGACATAGTTAATACGAGAAACAGAAGCCAAATCCAAATTAAACAAAACCGGTGAGTGATCAGAGAAAGTAGCAGGGAGAATGTCCAAGTCACTAATTCTCAGCCCATGAGACAGAAGCAGGTCCAGTGTGTGAGCACGCCCATGCGTGGACCCATTAGCTAGCTGGGACAGGCCAAAAGAGTCAACAAGATCTAAAAAGTCCTTTACCATAGGTTTGTCAGGACAGCAGACACGAATATTTAAAGCCCCCAGCAGGCGGTCATATTTACAGGAGACTTCAGCCAGATATGCTGCAAATTCATCTAAAAAGTCCTTGTTGTATTTTGGAGGACGGTAAATAAGTGCACACAACAAGGGAGGGGAATGACCCAGTTCACTCAGCTCAAAAGTTAATGGAGTTGATGAAGGGACAGTGTGGTTGCAGAAAAGATCAGATTTAAATGAAGTCAACAGACCACCGCCATGAAACTGTGCTCTTGGAGTGTTAATGTAGGAGCAGCCAGGTGGTAGAACTTCAGCGAGTGTAGAGGACTCACCCGGGGAGATCCATGATTCAATGGCGCATAAAACGTCCAAGCTGTTGTAATGGAAGACATCTTTCAATACACAAGTTTTATTCCCAACTGATCTGGCATTGATCAGCGCAAAGCGAGTCGGCAACAGAGCCGGTGGTGGAGAAGCGCCTGTCCCGGCGACTCTCGTTACGTGCCGTAGGTTGTCGGGGTTTACTCCTTGCTGATGCCGATGGTAAAATGAGGAGCAGGGAGGCAATCTGCAGAATTTTGCAGGAACAACAGCAACCAGGCACCTTCTTATAGCATCTGATGAACTCAGAAAGTGCAGCTCAATGCCCCACATGCAGAATTTGAATGTGACCAGGCGACCTCCACGTTTTCCACACCGCTTCCTTATCCGTGGAGGGCGAGGTAAGCGACTCAGACAGGATGGTATTTCAGCCAGAAATGAGTGGGTTGAATCACTTTGTTCCCGAGCAAATAGAGATATGCTCATAGTTGATCGGATTTGTAGAAGAATATGTCTCATAGATCAAGAGTGAGTTCATGTTAACACACAAACAGAGCAGAATCATGAACAAAAACATTGTTACAAGAGGAGACGGATGGCTTGCCTGTCATGCTGGCACCATCTTCCTAACAAAAAACTGAGAAATGATACAGGAACACAAAAGTCTGACCTTTTGTACCCAACATAAGTCTGGTTATCCTTGAAAGTCCCTCTCCCTCCTGGATATATCTCATATGACCCTCTAAGCTTGGCCCCTCCTTCTCAGTGGAAAGGACCTTCTTGTCCAGCAATTACTGAAGAGGCTATGTAGAAAGACTCACTGGTGTAAAAGTCTCATCATGATTGGAAACAAAAAATTGTTCTGTATGGACTACTTTTGGTGATCGTGTGGCAGACAATGACCTAATAACTCTGACTTTGTTTAGTTAGACGGACAGATCATCCTCATGGTATGATTAAAGCTGAAAGCCAAGTGAATGTGAAATTACACAAACTGTCCAACAATGTATTGTAAATAGTTTTGGGATACCTCTGCTAAAACAGCCCTTTGGTTATACAAATGACTAAATATGCTGTAATAAGTGATGCTTATTTAACATGCTGATTGATAAATGCTTACCAGAGGACATCTGATTCAAAAGTAGAAACATCTGCTTCATGTCTTTTTTTTCAGCAAAATGTAAGTGGACGTTTTGTTACATTTTAGAAAAGTTTCCAAATTGTCTGTAAACGGACTTTGTAATATATCGAGATCATTAGAGGATCATTAGATCAACATAAAGCAATTAACTTTTCAATCTGCAATGTCAAATGTATCTGGCTCATTTATAATATCAAGTGAAGACAGAAGGGGTGTAATTATGAATTCAGTAAAGTCACCCTTTTACAGCCCATCAATATTCTGTGGTGATTGTCGGAAACAGTGTTTAACGAGGGGATCCAGGGGATAAATGATCAAAAAACAAGAACAGCTATTGTCCTTGAACTCTTAATGGCGTACTAATAGCACAATGTGTCAAGAATGATTTTTAACAAGAGTTTCTTTTGTCATCCTTTTATTAAAATTTCTACTCCCTGCATTCAGACTTGTAGAAGATGGTATTCTTTCCTACTCTCATCGTTTTACAGGTGCTCTGTTTGTATAATCACCATCTCCTTGCAGTCTGCATCTGAACTCATTACAGAAGAGAGCAAATAATATGTATTTTGAGTCGCTGTATGCAGTGAAGAGATCATTAGGCAGGCTTTGCTTTTTTCAGACTAAACAAAATTTAGTTTAGTTTAATTTAGTTTTACGTTTAATAGATCTAGTTTACATTCATGACATCTCTGAGGGGGTTGAATTTTTTTGTAACTCTTCTGTTTGCTTAGACTACTGTAACTCTCTTTTCACGTCTCTGAGCAGAACCTCCCTGAACCGTCTACAGGTGGTTCAGAATGCCTTTGCTCGGCTTCTGACCAAGTCCTCCAAACACACCCACATCACCCCACTTCTCCTCCAGCTTCATTGGTTGCCAGTCAACTTAAGGGTTCATTTCAAGATCCTGGTTCTGGTCTATAGGGCCATACATGGACAAGCACCATCTTACATTGGTGATCCTCTTAGTCCCTACACCCCCAGCAGGTCCCTGAGGTCCAGTGATCAAAGCCTACTGGTTGTGCAGCGCACCAGGCTAAAGACCAAAGGTGACAGATCATTTGCTGCTGTGGTCCCCAGACTCTGGATCTCTCTCCCCCTGAGCCTGAGATGAGTGGGCTCAGTGGTCTCCTTTGAAAAGCAGCTGAAAACTCACCTGTTCAAGCTGGCTTTAGTGTGACCTTCATCACCCTCTCCTTATTCTGCTCTCCCTACTTATTCCACCTTCCTCAGGATCCACTTATTTCCCTCTTTCCTAACCACTCACTCTCTCTCTCTTTCTTTACATTCTTAATCTTAATTGTCAATTTTTTGCTCATTTAAATATATTTGTAATCATTTTCTAAATAATTTTTTATATTTTTAAATTTTTTGTTTTTGTGAAGCGCCTCGTGATTTTTATCTCGAGAGGCGCTATAGAAAATATTTTTTCTTCTTCTTCTTCTTCTTCTTCTTCTTCTTCTTCTTAAGTGTAATTAAATTCTTAAGTGTAATTAAATTCTTAAAATTCTGAATAATCAATCGGCATCAGAGTCATGTGACTTCAGAGCTAGCTCCAGGTAAAGGCCTCAGCCTGGGCCTCACTCTAATATATGTTCGGCCATTTTGACAGTCTGAACTTTAGCTGTTACCTCTGTGGGTTTGTGTTTGGATGTTAGTCATGGAATTGTTTGGACAAAGATGGCAAGCTGTGGTTATTGACTGCACTAACAGATCATCCAAGCAGTTTCTGCTTCTTTTTTATCAATAAGTAAAATTATATTTCTGTACTTTATTTTGCTGGTTGAATGGAGGAAATGCTGTGTCATTTTAACTGCTTGGTCAAACATGTTAGTCATTTCTGCATTCCTGTGGCAGCCTGCCCCCAGTTTTATTTGCACACTAAACACTTCCACCAACGACATTCCACGCAAACACACGCTTAGTGCCTTGGGAGTGAGCACATTCAACGGCATTTGGCAGGGGGATTTTTCAGCCTCATCCCGAGTGCCGGTGGCCACTTCCAATTTTAAACTGCACTTAGACACAGAGGGCTGTGAGGTGAAGTGGGGTGGTGTGCTGGCATCAGCTGGCATAGGCCAGACGATGCCTGCACTGCCCGCTCACCACAGCCATGGAATACACCTCATCAACACGCACTAACACAATATTGTAGCAGGTGGGGGGAGACTAGGGGTCTTAGCACACCTCTGTTGTCGCTTGGCTTCCTGGGGCAGGAGGCTAAGAGGGGAAGCTGGCCATTTGGTTGGGATTTGGGTTGGTGGGTTGCTTTGCTCGGCGTTGAGCGGGGGAGCCTGCTCATCGTCACCCAAGCATAATGGGGCTAACTCTGGGAACCGGTGATGGTTGTACCCTTTGTGCAGCAGTACCGGGACCAGAGTAAATAGGGTGTGTATGGGGAGCGTGAGTGGGTGTCTAGTGCTCATTTTTCTAAGTCTTTGGTTGTATGTGTATGTGTGAGCATGAGGGAGGGAGTGTGTGACTGTGTCTGTGTATGACTGTATATGTCAGGTGGGGCTTTTCACTCCTCCCCTCTCCTGGGACTTCTTGTGTTACTACACATCTTCGCCTACCCTCCCCCTGCCACATTTGGTGCTGAGTGCGGTGCCTTGCTCTGCTTGAGTGTTCACGGCTCCCGGGTCAGTGGGTTTAAGATTTTTGGCATCTGCCAGATCAATCCCGGTGGCTGCCTGGTGGGATCTGGATCTCTAGGCTCTGTTGGGTCCCCGGTGGGGCTGGTTGCCCCTGGGTCCCGGGTCGCTGGGTTCTGGGCTCCACTGGCTTAGGGTTGGGAGGCTGCGGGCGAACCTGTGGGCTTGCCGCTGATATCTCCTGGGACTCTGCCGGTTGCTGGTTGTGGCCCCGGGGAGCAATCCTCTGCGCCTCTCGATGGGGGGCTGGGGTTTTTCTGGTTACAGTCTCCCTGGGGTCCCTGTGTTCTGGGACAGCTCCTGGATCTCTGGGACTTGGAGCTCCCTCCATCTCCTACACATCTTTGAGGGGCAGCTCTGTGACACTCACTATTGGATGCACTTACAGAGAAACCTTACATATACTAGCGGGTCAACGCACACAGGTGCTCACATGGTGCTCTCAAAAGTATGGACTTGGACTTTTTCAACACATGCCTTAAGGCTGTGGTTGGCACTAAATGCAGTGGGATTTATTATCGTTTGATGTTCAGTAAAACAATGTTAATCTTTTATTTCCTCATCAGGTTGATGCAGTGATAGCTTCCTCTTTTTGTATTGTTGTGCCTTTTTTGTTTGTTCATTTGTTTTTCGCTTTCTGCAGATCTGGAAGCAGACTCTTGTTCATCATTGATTGTTAATTTTTGTGGAATATTTGGCAGATCTTTGACAGTGATGGTCCAGCAAAGCCGGATATCCTCAGTCATGCTTACCTAGTTATGATTTTGTTACCAAGCAGGCCAGAGGTGCCTTCATTTTGGAGTCACTCTATTGCGTTTTTCTTTCTAAAATATGCCTGGAAAAACTCTGTTAGCTTCGGGTAGGTGTGCTACCCCAGAGCTCTTCTTAGCTTCTTGGGTTAGCTAGTAGCTACCTGTACACTGGTTCATTTGCTCAACCCTATTCCAAGCATAACAGCCCCACCCTCAGCTCCAACTCTTTCCCCATTTTTGGATTGTTTGGACACAACAAGACGTGTGACACTGTCAAAAAATCAGTTGTGGGAACCTCCCATTTTTGGCTTCAACATTCCCCCCATGGAACAATGGGCGGGCTATGTCCATATTTTAAATGCCAATGATTCTAGCTCTTTGGAGTTCCCCAGTGGAAGATCGTGGTAGTACATGACTCACTGACCCAGTTGTCAGCTCATGAGTCATGACTCGCACAACTTGCGGTAGGAATCACTCATTGCTCCCACCCGGGTATAAGCTCGTAGGAGTCACCAGTGGAAGCTCGCGATTCTACATGACTCATTCACCCCTCCCTCCTGGCTCTCTGCTGCAGAAACTCAGTTTCAAATTTTTTTGAACAAATTAAAATCCTTTAAGTGTTCAATAAAGTTAATTAGAGCTAACCGTGCAAAACAAATATATTGTCTAGTTTTTCTAAATATGTGTTTGAAAATTTTTTATGCTCCTTTTGTTTTGTGACTTCCATCTTTGCCTTTCACGTATCTTTAAAAAAAATGCATTTCCTGTCTGTTTCAGTTGTCCTAATAAGCAGATTAAATAAAATATATGAACTCTGTTCCACCACTATTTTTTTAAAATAACTTTCCATGTATAAAATGGATCCTTTTCTTTTCTGAATCACTGATCTGAGTTGTAGCATTTACATGGAAAAAGGAGAAAATTACGTTTGAGTGATAATGTAGATTTTAATTTGCGCTCTGGGCAACTGACTCCATGACTCAAATGAATCAAAGACCTAAATTCATTTGGGTGAGTGACTAATTCATACTGAATTCAGTAAAAAGAATCACATTTATTGAACTCAGCTACCTTAGCTTACAATCATGGAAGGCTGTTGGTTTAGTGGCCAGGAGAGCGCAGAGTGCTAACCATTAGCATTAGCAATTCCACAACCTGGCAGAACAAGTTCAGGCTCATCTTTGTTATGTCCCAGCTCATTGGGCCATGACATAAAGGAGAGTCACGCCATGTAAAAGTTACTAAAATATAATTTATTTAACCAAAACACCCCAAAGAAACTGGTAAACAACAAAAACTAAAACCAGAAAATGCAAGCTCAACACAGATGTGGCAGCATACCTGTGGGTGGGGTGGGGGACGAAACTCGGCTGCCACCTTTCTGCGTGGAGTTGTTTTCCCTATGCATGTGTGGGTTTTCTCTGGGTCCTCTGGTTTCCTCTGCAGATCATAACATGCCCTATAGGTAAAAAAAAAAAAAGTGTACGTCACTTTGGATAAAAGTCTCTGCCAAATAAATAAACTTAAACATAAATGGAAAACTAGTCAAAGCAAAGCCTTCACTCACACTAGAGACCCCAGCAGATGGAAATGAATGGTGTGCCTCTATTTAGAATTCTTTCTGGCAAATGATCACTTTTAATGTATGTTTGCATTGATTCAGTGTTTAATGAAGTATTGATATTTTTCTTGTTATAAACATATGTAGCTTTTTTCATTATCTGTTCCTCTTGTTTTTTCTTGCAGAAAAAAAAGACTGAAAGTGGGGGGAAAAACCACAAAAGACAAGAGTGAGGAATAGATCATGGCTGAGGGTATGATTGCCCCTGATTGTGGTAAGCAGTGAACATTTACAGCCTCTTAGCTGACTTACTTAGTTACTGTGGAACACTGGATAAAGGCCTGGACTCAAAGGTTACTTGTTTCAACCATTTTGTTTTTCCTGTGGTTTTGGAATTATTTTTTCTTTTTTTCCTAAACCAAAATATCCTTCCTATTCTTGATTTTCTCACTTAAAGTTAATTTGAAATGGTCAGTGTTACTGTGGTTGGTTTAACTAATCAGTGTTGCAAATCTCCCTCACAACACAAGGTGGAACTATGTAGTATAACACATTTTATTCTTGATAAGGTGAAACTATTTAATCTAGTGATTTATTTATTTTTTTCTACATTATTTGAGCGTTTTGTGGATGCCTCCATGTTGAGCAATACTCTGATTGTGGTTTTGTGTTAGTTGAAAAGGTTTAGTGTTTAATTGTGACTATAATTATTTTCTTAAGGTAAACATTGGGCCTTTGAGGGAATGGTTTGATTAGTGACGAGGCTGTTGAACTGCAACGTGACAACATGCTGGCAGTCCATCAGAGGAAAGCATAAAACAATGGTTTTGTGGAAAATTAGCCCTACTTCAATAAGCAGGACAACATTTTTTGTGACATTACCCAAAGCAGGTATTGGATTTTCTGTTTAATTAGCTTAAAGACTCATACAAGCGCTTCTGACTTCCCCAACATGTTTCAGTGTTTGCTATTTTAATTAAAGTGCAAACTCAGAATGCTCTAATGTGGTATCATGCAGTTGGGGGAAATGTCGTTTCTTCTGAACGCCGATTAACCCAGAAATGTATGCAACCCACTGGAGTTCTGTGTTTGCTTCAGTCAGTCTCACCGGATTGCGCCTTAAATCATTGTTTGCGTTGAGGTTTAGCTTCACCTGCACTTTGAGTGACACCACTTTCTTGAGTAAGCAAAACAGTTGCGCATTGAAAGGGCAGCTTCATGGCAGATTTTTTAATGTCTGCTGGTAAAATCCTTTGTCTGTGTTCTCAGTTAGGTCAGCACAATCAGCACAGTTATCCATAACCATTGTAGCTTTCACCCTGTGAGCCTCATGCCACCCTATTCATTCCTCCTCTTCCTCTTCTATACCAAAGTTTTCAAATACATTTCAAACAACTTAATGGACATACATCTGTATATTTGTGATCCTGAACATATTGATCCCTTCCAGTGTCCGTGATTTTTCTGTGCTCTGTGTCAATAAGACAAGGTTGAGTTGAATTCTCCTGCTGTTTTCTCCCTGAGCATTGAACCATTAATTATTACAGAATAATATCTTCAGAGTCAGTCAATGCTGCTTAGACAGGCATGCTGAAACAATTAGATTCTTGGAATCAAGTAAATAAATATTTTTCTGGGTATTTTTTCCTGCTGTTTTTGATTTCCAGTCCCACTGAGAAATCCCCTTAAATTTGCAACGAGTCCAAGAACTCTTCATAGCTTCTAAAGAAAGCACCTATGATTCATAAATATTTCAGTCAATGATTTCAGATTCAAAACATTTTTTATCATACTCACAGAGGGTATTTGTGTTGTTGTGTATCCATATAGTTAACCAGTTTGCATGTAAAAATGAGATTTTTTCTGTAATTTCCCAAAATGCAGCAATGAACATTGCCATGATTATCTTTATGATTTAATTTAATTATTGATTCTGAGAATTATGAGAAAATAATTGAGCCTGCATCCATTTAGCCTCGTAGTTCATCTCAAAATGTCAAAGAATGAGTTGGTTAAAGAGAGGAAGCCATTACGAATACATACAGCGTTTGACACTGATGAGACACGACTGCAAGAAAGGTGGTTGCAACTGAATATCCTAAGGCTTGGTCTTCATGAATGAGTAATGCAATTTGTGTAAGTAGATGTGATGTTGACTCACCATGGGTTCTATTTTACCAACCTAAAAACAGTTTCCATCCATTTGCTGTCAAGGAACGGATCTCTGCAGCTCATTTTTTGCTGTTATTGACTTATTTATTCTCTGTGCGTGTCTAAACCTGTTCAGAGGCCTTTCCATACAGGCAGCGGGTAGACAGGTGGAGTGCACAGGTCACCTGGGAACCGTTTATGACTACAACATAAAACCTCATTTTACATAGATGCAAATCAATACAACTGTAGGTATTAAATCCTCTGTCATGCATAAGCTATTAAAAGCATTCTTGATGACACCTACACTGTTGCACAGCTCAGAGCAGTCAACCCCCCTCAGGCGTGATTGCTTTGCCTGACATTCTGAGAGCAGATCCATCATTTCTGAAGCCAATTTCAGCATTCAAGCAGCAAAAATATGGTCCTGACAAAAGTTTTTTATTCACAAGTCAAACTTTGCCCGATGGCGGAAGAGTATTTGCCAGATTTTAGATTAGGAGTGTCACTTTATGAATTTGAGTCTGAACACGAGCACAGCAATGTGCGACATGCACTCGTGTCTGGGAGTGTTAGCACGGGTGGGTTTGAGTGCCGAAACTAAAAGTAAAATTGGCACGGCCGTGTGGGAAGACGCATCCATGTTTCAGTTTGAGGGAGAGAAAGATGAAAGCAGCAGAGGTGAATCTGTAAAGAGATGGGAGTCTGCAGACATATAATGTCATTTCCTCAAGATCACCATTAACCCTTAATATCTGGGACCATCGTGGGAGGAGCCAGCCAAGCATGGCATTATGTTTTGCATCTAAATCAAGAACTTGTGTTTGCTCTTAATACCTCATTGACATGCAGCTTGATATAACTTTTTCAAACATCACATATGTCTGGATGGACCTGCTGATTTCACAGCTGTTGTTTAGCTAATGTCTTGTTAAATGCCGATTTGCAGAAAACTGTTCCACCTGAAGTGGTTATAGAAAACAGGAAGCTAAGACTCTAAAGCAGTACAGTAACGTCATCATGCCTTGTTGGGAAATTTCAGCAAATTGCATCAGAGTTGAGTCTTTGTTGTGGGCAATCCTTCCATATAAACCCAGAATTTAATTACCTATTGAAAATACCACATTTTCTAATCATATTCCTAATACTCAGTGAAAGACCATCAGACTCTCTTTGTGATGAGTTTCAATACAAATAGTTGACAGTAAAGCAAATATCCACTTTTTATTATACTGTTGAACTCAGTAGTCACAAATCAGAACAACGTTTTATCCATATTGTACTTAAATAGTTGAAAAAAAGCTACCAGGTGGTAGGTCTCTTTGCAGCAGGTCCTTTAAGAGAGAATATATAGACAAATAGATTTTTATCAGTGCACACAGATGCAAGGCAGTAGTGGCAGACTGGTTGCAACGTTTAGTAATTAAACCTAGAGACACTAGATTATTACATTTGTGTACCAATAAAATTAGGCCCATGTAACAATGAGATGAAAAAGTCTGCAAGCAGTTATGTTTCTTTGCACCTGCTTTAACGAGCATTGGAAAACCTGAAGTAGTCGGTGATTAGAGGTAAAAGCAATAATCCTGTTCTGTTGCAAAATGCACGAGCGCTTAATGATTGGAGGACCCAAGGAAGTGTGGGTACTGGATAGTTCAATCATTGGTGTTGAACTGAGCCATGGTTTTGGCTGACGGTTTTAGACAAATACGAGAGATACATTATATTTATAGCTTAATTGTTATGAGACATGAAAAAAAGTTTTAAGCTAGCTTGTTTTGCAAATTTGTCATTGTAGCTTTAAGGTTCAAGGTTCAAGGTTGTCTTTATTAATCCCCAAGGGGGAAATTGAATTGCCTTGGACAAGTAAACACAACATGCACATCCACACAATAAAACATTCACTGGTCCTGATAAAATATAAAAATATCAAATATACAATCATACGAAATGGTCATTGTAAAAACGCACTGCAGCTGGAATAAAAGAGTTCCTAAAACGTTCAGTGGGGCACCGGGGCATTAACATTCGCCCACTGAAAGAGCTTCCGAGATCCTTAAAAATGTGGTGAAGTGGGTGATCCTCCAGAGACATAACTGTCTTAAGTTTACTCTTCATCCTTTTGTCGATGATCATGTCAAATGAGTCCAAGCGTTGCCCAACCACTGAGCCAGATTTCTTGATCATTTTGTTGATCCTGTTTTTGTCCTCAGCAGTGAGGCTCCTGCCCCAACACAACACAGCATAAAACATCACACTGGCCATAATCCCCTGATAAAACACATTCAAGAGCCTCCTACTTATATCAAAGGATCTTAAATTCCTAAGAAAATACAATCTGGACTGGGCCTTTTTAACAACAGCATCACTGTTCCTTTTCCAGTTTAACTTATCGTCGAGGTACACCCCGAGATATTTATATATCTCCACAGTTTCTACAGGTTGGCCTTTGATGACCACTGGAGAGAATGTTTGTTTTTTCTTTCTAAAATCAATAACCAGCTCTTGTGTTTTGCCAACATTGAGCTGTAGAAAATTTGCATCACACCATCCAACAAAGGAGTTAACTTCCTCCCTGTAAGCCAGGTCGTCACCCCGGGAGATCAGGCCCAGTAGGGCAATGTCATCAGAGAACTTCTGTAAGTGACAAGATGGTAAACTGTGCCTATAGTCAGCTGTGTACAGTGTAAATAAAAAAGGAGATAAAACTGTCCCCTGTGGTGCACCAGAGTTCGTAAAAATCAAGTCCGAGCACTTACCCCCAGCAATCACAAACTGAGGCCTGTTTAAGAGATAGTCTAAAATCCAGGCAGTGGTGGAATTGTGCAGCTTAAAATCCAATAACTTATTTCCTAAAATATGGGGCTGAATGGTATTAAAAGCACTAGAAAAATCAAAGAACATAAGTCGCACTGAACTGCTGGCTTTTTCAAGGTGTTTATAAAAATGTCCAGCAGATACAGAAGGGCATCATCCACACTCACACCCTTCCTATATGCAAATTGCAGGGGGTCTTGGAAGGAAACAACTTGTTCTCTTAGGCATTTAAGGACAACTCTCTCAAAACATTTCATTAAATGTGATGTCAACGCAATAGGCCTAAGATTGGACAACGTACAGCTGACACCTGTTTTCTTAGGGATCGGCACAAGACAAGAGGTTTTCCACATTACAGGTATTTTGGCAGCAGACAAGGACAACATGAAAATGTAGTGGAAGACAGCTGCAAGCTGCTCTGCACAAACTTTAAGGGTGCGTGGATGGACACCATCACGGCCTGCTGCCTTGTTAGGCTTAAGCTGACTAAATTGCTGCTGGACATCCTCAACACTAAAGCTAATCTCTGAGCATGCATTCTCAACCTGATCCGTGGCAAGTGCCGATTTAAGTTTGTCGTGTTCATGAGTAAAGTCACGATCATCAAATCTGGCAAAAAACTGGTCCATCACATTCACATCCATTCCGGTGCTGTGTAAACCTGTCTTACCCCCATAGCCAGTCATGGTTTTCATCCTGTCCCAAAGACACTTCGAATTAGAACCATCAATAGAGGTTTCCATTTTATCTTTATATTGCTGCTTACTTCGTCGGATCAGTGACTTAAGCTCCTTTTGTGCCACCTTAATTTGCATTGGGTCCCCACTGTAAAAAGCAAACCTCTTCCTGTTAATTGCTGCCTTAACCTCTCTAGTCACCCATGGTTTATTATTAGCAAAAGCCTTAACTTGTTTACAAGGCAGCACCAAATCAGTACAGAAATTAACATAGCAAGTCACTTTGTCTGCAATGTCATCAACATCATCACAGTCACATCCTTCAGTAAAAACAGACCAGTCTGTACATTCAAAGCATCCCCTCAGAGTTTCACACGCCTCCTCCGTCCACACGCGCATCACCCTAAACGTAACCGGCTGTTTCTGTACAGCGGGTGTATACCTGGGCCTCAGTAACACAAGATTGTGATCAGAGTTACCAAGTGGGGGTAGGGCTGAGGAATAAAAACCATCCTTAATGTTCGTATAAAATAAGTCAATGATCTGCTTCCCCCGCGTGGGACATTTAACCATTTGTCTGAAGGACGGGAGCGTAGAGGAGAGAGAACAGTGATTAAAATCCCCTGTAATAATGAACAGTGCATCCGGGGAAGAGCTTTGTAACTTATGTGTCACTTTAGAAACTGTCTCTATAGCTCGCTTTCCGTTGGCCGACGGTGGGATATAAACAACAGTTACAATTATGTGGGAGATCTCCCTCGGGAGGTAGTAGGGACGGCAGCTTACCACCAGCAGCTCAATGTTCTCGTCACACACCCGCTCCTTAACAGTGACATGGTTCGGATGACACCAGCGTTCATTCACATATGTACACACCCCTCCGCCTTGCTTCTTAGCTTTCACGCTGAGGTCTCTGTCCATCCTGCGAAGCGTAAATCCATCAATCTTCACGTGGGACTCCAGTATCTTCTCCGACAGCCAGGATTCCGAGAAGCACATCAGGCTACTCTGCTGGTACATACGGTCGTAGCGAACACACGCAGAAAGCTCGTCAACCTTGTTGCAAAGTGAGCGCACGTTTCCGATGATCACAGAAGGAAGAACCGGCTTGTACCTTGTTAAGTCATCTTTCCTAAGCATGATCTGGCCAAAAATGTAGTTAAACAAACAAAACAAACTAAAAAGATTTATATAGTGACAACAGTTAGGTGCAGAAATTATTGTCATCCATCCATCCATCCGTCCATTCGTCCGTCCATCCATCCATCGTTTTCTGCTTATCCGGGGTCAGGTTCCGGGGTCAGCAGCCTAAGCAGAGAGGTCCAGACTTCCTTCTCCCCAGCCACCTGGGCCGACTCCTCGGGGGGAATTGTAAGTGTTCCCTGCCCCCTGCCCAGTCCTTCCAGCGTGTCCTGGGTCTTTCCTTGGGTCTCCTCCAGGTTGGACGTGCTCAGAACACCTCACCATGGAAGTGTCCAGGAGGCGCCCTAATCAGATGGCCAAGCTACTTTAGAAGCATTAAAAGGGTCTTAAATTTGAAGGATAAAAACAATAATGTATTAAACTTTATAACATGGGCACTTTCTTTAGAAGCCCCAGGTCAGAGATACCAACCTCAACATGGAGACACATATTACCAATTGTTGCTGAAAATACTATTTTATTAGAAATAAATGGGGATTTGAAATAAATAAATAAATAAATAAATAGAATTTATTATTTTGAATAGACTCTGACATTTACAGATAAAACATGGCTTGTGTTTTCTAATGACTTTTCTGAGCAGCACGTATCCTCAGCAGAAATGTACGATATTATGAGATCTGGCCGCTCACTTTAACTTCTGAAAGTGGAAAGTAATCTGTGTGAATGAGATAGGTGCTGACAGAACAGTGAAACTAAATGTGAAGTTTTACAGGGAGAAAACCACAAGGAGACTGTTTAGTGACAGCGGAAGCCTGCTTACTGCTGATAGAAGAAAGGGATAAAGCAGTCACTATTCTCAGTTCATTTGACTGTGCCTCATTCTGATTCATTATGACAATGATTGTTTTTCCATGCATCTGGATACCAAAGACCCCTGTGTGTTTCATGGACAAATACAACATGTTGAAAGATCAACGGTTTAAAAAAATGAAGAAAGAAAGAAATATGCAGATCTTTGAATAGTTCTCACAATTTTGGTGCCTGTAAACATTTTATTTTCAGTAATGATGCCAACTTAAGTATTAAAAATATTAATTAAATATAAATTAAAATATAACATAAAAATAAAGCAAGAGGGGATTAATAACAATCTAGAAGGGAATATGTTCTATTTTAATTTAACACATTTATGTGAACAAATATATTTAATCAGTTATATTTTAGTCCTTTGCTTCATTTCTGTGTTAGACTCATTTCAAGTATATTTCATATTCATTATGGACTCTGTTATGTTTTTGAGTGGTCAGAAACTTGGGCTATTTAAAATATTTTGGGGCGATGGTGGCACAGGAGTTAAGTGCTCGCCCCGTAATTGGAAGGTTGCAGGTTCGAGCCCCGCCTAGTCTGTTGCTGTCATTGTGTCCTTGGGCAAGATACTTAACCCCCCTTGCCTGCTGGTGGCGATCAGAGGGACCAGCAGCACCAGTGCTCGGCAGCCTGTCAGTGCGCCCCAGGGAAGCTGTGGCAACATTGTAGCTCATTATCACCAGTGTATGAATGGGTGAATAACTGACTGTGTTGTAAAGTGCCTTGGGGGGTTCCAGGACTCTAGAAGGTGCTATATCAAATGCAGGCCATTTACCATATTTCAGACAGAGAACATGAGTTACAATGAATGCCATCATTATGTCTTTAAATGCATAAACCTCTGGCCCTTCTACAAGGACAATATGTACATGTTATTCTGGTATTTCCAGAGCCCTAAGAAACCATCTTATAATATAGATCCAGTATCACCGATGCCACAGAACAAACAGAAGGACAGAAACTTTCTGTCCTAATTATGTAAACAGTGCTGTGACAAGAAGCTTGCAGGTTTCACAGGGGAAAAAAAACTGTCTCACTTCAGTAACCAAAGGCTGCAGAAAAAGACCAACTGGCTTTCTCAGAGAAGTAATTTCATGGCCAGTATCAATAAAGCCAAAGGAGTCATGAATTATGCATAGCAGTTCAAAAACAACTTCTCATGCCTTCACGTACTCTGTTGGACCTGTTTTTTTTCAGCTAGCTGATATTGCAAATAAGTGCCAGTGACATGCAAATCATTAACATTAAGTGATTTTGTGAGCAACATGAAATCCATACAAATGAATGAATTGTATTTGCGTTTAAAAGTATTGTGTCTCATCCAGTTCTACTGGAATGCAGAGAGACTTAAGCATTGACGTATTGCTTAGATCAGAGTGATGTATACTGTAACTGTAACTAAAACTAATAACAGATGAGAAAATCCATGATACGGTCAGGTCACAGCCTAACCCAATGTCTCTCCATGTGACACTCAGCATTAAGGGGTTGGATTGGGGGTTAAACCAAATAGTTCCTGAGTCCAGCCACTGCTGCAGCTCACTGCACTCCACAGGGATGGATCAAATGCAGAGATGTACTTTCACCAGTGTGTGATAACTAATGGGACTTTAACTTTTGAACGATGTACAAGTAGCCTTTAATTCAATTCAATTCAAGTTATTTATATAGCACCAAATCACGACAAGAGTCGTCTCAAGGCACTTCACACAGTAAACATTCCAATACAGGTCAGGTCATTAAGACAATCAGTAAAACGTTTCCTATATAAGGAACCCAGCAAATTGCATTTACAGCAATCCTCATACTAAGAAAGCATTTAGCGACAGTGGAGAGGAAAACTCCCTTTTAACAGGAAGAAACCTCCAGAGGATCCTGGCTCAGTATAAGCAGCCACCCACCACGACTCACTGGGGATCAAGAAGACAGAACACACACGCGCACACACACACACACACACACACACACACACACACACACACACACACACACACACACACACACACACACACACACACACACACACACACACACACACACACACAGCATATATACCAAGTAGTGTTTCTATGGTTACATTGTGATTTCTTAGTAAATATTATATTTAGTAAGAGAAAAACGTATGTATGCTAGTGAATCCATAATTAAACGGGTTAACTAGTAGTAGCACATTCCATATCAAAGATAATAAAATGTTATTATCATGGGAGGGAGAATGTTTAAGTGGTTAGCAGCAGTGTGCTAGACGATGGCCCCCTCCATGAGGCCACCACAGCTCAGCAGAACATCATTGTAGCTTCTTCTGGGGAGAAAAATCACTTAAGAGAAAAAATAAAGTTCACAGCTGAAATAGCAGGAAATAATGCAATTAGAGAGTAGTGGTGGAAGAATGTATTAGTGTGGAAAGTGGTCAGTATGTCCTCCAGCAGTCTAAGCCTCTAGCAGCATAACTACAGAGGTAACTCTGGATAGCCTAGCCTTTTAGATGGAGGCATGTTGGAGGCAGGGCAAGGGAGAGCCGACTGTATTCTCCACCTCCCTCTACTCCCCAACTTGTCCAGATCTGGGCTAACATCAGAAATTAATCTTAGGCCCTACCAAATAAAAATGATTTACAAATATATTCCATAGTTTTTTATATTTAAAGTAGGAATTAAAATCAAATATTATGCAATAAAATGAACGGCACATGCCAGTTGTTCATTATGTCAGTGCTAAGTTGCAAGAATGCAATCTGTGTGTGTGTGTGCGTGCATGTGTGTGTGTGTGTGTGTGCGCGCGCTAAATTCACAAGTTTGGACGAATTCACAGTTATGTTATTACCCACAGCAAGGTCACGTGGTTACAGCCTGTAGCTCTTTTACCAGCATCGATTATTTTAAAACCTTGGAGCTAAACTTTTAAAAAAAACATGTGGAACACTACAACCTGCATGCACAAAATGATCTAAAACATCCAGAAATACAACCAACTATTGAGCAAAACAAGATTTCCACAACTCAATGAAAGACACAGGTACTCAATATTTTTTGTTATGGTTACATTTATATTGGTTGCGCTTTACTTTTATTGTTTAAATGTGTAAAAACACCCCACAGAAGCCATAATGGTCAAAAAAAAAACTGTACAAAGTTTTGGTTTGTGTTTTTATTTCTAAAATTGATTTTGTGTGTTACTGCTATTGCTAGTTGGCTGTTCTGAAATACTGTCTGACTGACCTTAGCTAGAAATATGTTCATCATTTGTTTATTTTTAATACTGCCTTATCCAAAAACAATAGAAAACCAGTTTTCTAAACCTTACAAATCCCCATATTTTATTATAAACAAATGATCTATTAAAATGCTGTCAATAGCTTTATCAAATTTACCAGATTTAAGTTTCTTTATGACTAATTTCTTTTTATTGTCCTTCTGTTTTTGCATTCTGATCAGTTTGTGGGTATTACATCCCTGACAGGAGGTGTTAAAATGTGAAGGAGGGGGTAACATAAGAATTGCAACAGTGGATTTAAAATGGGTTTAATTGTTATAAAAGGTTCTAAAAACAAGTGCAAACAGATGGCGAGCATTATTAAAATAATGCAAAACAAAAATTTCACTATAAGGTTAACAGTTAAAAGACAACTTATCAACTACATAAAACACCTGGTTAAAACTTTATTAAAAGTTTTACCTAAACTGAAGGTGTTTTAAAAACACAACAAAGTTGATAAAAGTATAAAAACTAAAGAAGAGTTAACCTTAAAACAGAGTCAACTAAGTTGACATTAACCAAAGATCCCTATGGATCACTCAGAGTTTTTCCCTTTAAACTCCTCAACTCAGAGTTAAAACTTTTAAAGTTTAAACTCATCACAAACGAAGGGGTTGAAAATAAAATGAGGCTTGGAGGACAGCAGAACCCCTGCACTCAGGGGCGTAGCACCAAATTCTGGGCCCTAGGTACAAGTCTTCTAGGTGGGCCCCCATGCTCAATTACTTAATATCTCTTACACATTTTTTGTCATGCTATAAGACAAGATAATAAATA
Organism: Nothobranchius furzeri; assembly: GCF_043380555.1. NCBI lineage: Eukaryota > Metazoa > Chordata > Actinopteri > Cyprinodontiformes > Nothobranchiidae > Nothobranchius > Nothobranchius furzeri. The sequence goes on from NC_091741.1 coordinate 78,177,077, forward strand.
TGATCTTAGTTTAACCACCATATTGAGCAAATACAAATGCCAGCATAATAAAAGTAAAATGCCCAGACTTCACGTATAATTATTTTTATTTGCCAACAATGTTTTTCAAACAAAAATCCTGGAATTTATTTTCCAGTAAATGCCCACTGACGGGTCTTCATGTTAGCAAAATCACTTATGAGATCTTTAAAGTCCAATCCTTTGGCTAATTGGCTTTCAATAGAAAGAAGAGCTAGGCTGTTGAGTCTATCCTGGGACATTGTTGATCTCAAATAATTTTTCACCAGTTTCAGTTTGCTAAAAGCCCATTAACCCCCAGCAACAGTCACAGGTAGTGTGCAAAATATCCTCAGTCCAATACAAACTTCTCCAAAAATGCTCTGTAATTGCATCCTGTAGATGGCATCAAGCAGCTCAAGAGGAGACCAAATGTGTGGAAATGTGGCACCATATATTGTTGTCAGGTGTAGCATCTCATTCTCAAATTCAGCTGTGAGATCCTTGTAATATTTTCTCATCAGTGCCTGGCATGACATCTTCATCTGCTCTTCAGGCATGTCTGTCATGGTTCATGATGTTAAGCTTTGCTGATATGTATTGATATATTAAATACATATGACATGAAATAAACCAGGTTCTCTCTGTGAATGTAATGTACTCTAAATTTTATAATCCCTGCATTATCAGCCAAATTATAAGATTGTCCGTTTTCAAGATCAAATGTAAAGAAATTTTAAATAAGCTTAAAATATCTAACCAAGTCAATAACAATCCTCTAACACCAGTGTTATCATGCTATACGAAAAACAGAGGCAGCTTCTCATTCCTGAGATTACCACGAATCCATCGATACCAAGTTTGTCCTGGTCCATGACTGGGAAGGAGCTGAAATATCCACACAGAGTGAACCCGTTTTTACTGCGAGGTCCGCGAATTAATTGGCGGCGGCCGGCCGCGATAATAATTCTGATTAATTTATATATAAATATAAATATTAATTAGTGTTTTCACTGATAACACTAATTCATTTATATTTGATCTTGATGGTGAAACTAAAGGCGTTTAACACTGAACACCTAACATGAATGCAGTTTCTGAGAGCTAGCTAATATCAGCTAAAACTGTGTTCTGCTGCTGCTAACCTTCCTTCTTGAAAAACCTAGTCAGTACTTGCTTCTGTTCAATTAACCTCTTCTCCTTCTCCTTCTTTTCTTTTCTGGAAGCCAGATTTCCCTTTCTTGGGAAAAGACATGACTGACCCTCCTGCCTCCAGCTCTGGCTGTCGGCATCTGCGATGTCTCATAGCTGTACATGCGGCCGTGCAGCCCCTGGCCGCTGGTGTGGACTAAACCACTTTGCACATTTTTAAGGGGTGATAGATGCCTCAGAGATTATTCAGTTATTATTTTTAAGGCGAAATTCTGTTTCTTAACCTCTTTATCCAGGTATAGGGAAGTTTATTAAGAAATTAAGTTGGGGGGAAAAAACAACAACAATAAAACATTTTTATTCAAAGCTGTCTCAGGGCCGCTCCCTGCAGTGGGCCCTGGGTAAACGGTACCCTTTCCCCCCCAGTCCGACTCCCCTGCCTGCACTGCTGCCTCTCAGGCCTAGTCCACACGTAGCCGGTTAAAAAAAAAAAAAAACGAATATCCACCCCTCCAAAAGCTTGCATCCACACCACCTCATTTAAAAAAAAACTCTGTCCACACGTACCCAGATAAATACGTTGTTAAGGACATGCCAGACCTGTAGGCGGCAGTACTTCCCCCCTTCTTAACCTCGTCCTTCGTCTGTGGTCTTCCGCAAGGAGCAGTAATTCCGCTTGGAAAAACAAACAAGCAAAAAGCGCTTGGACAATTGATAAAGCGAGCGCAGCTCTGAGGGCATCCATGCTGTCGGCTAGTGTAAACACAGGTCGCACACGTGATGTCAGCATTTTTTGTCGCGGAAAGTGACGTTGCGGACCTTAAAACTCCGGTTTTGTCTGTCCACACGCAGACACCCAAAACGGAGAAAACGCAGATCTTCACTTTGGCCGGAGTTTTTAAAAAGATCCGTTTTCTTTTGAAAAAACTCCATTTTCGTGTGGATGACAGGCCAAAACGTAGAAAAATATCTACGTTTTGGCAGATCCCCGGCTACGTGTGGACAGGGCCTCAGACTACTGAGGGCACAGCCTTTTCATCCCAGGTATTGGTCATCAGGAGAATTCAGCTCAGCTGTGCTCCTCAGCAGCCTGGAAGAGAGGAGGAGGGGCGGTGTCTGGCTGATCACCAGGGCTGGGTGATCCTGGCTCCTACATCCCAAGAGCCAGGCTGGTAGCCGTAACAGTGGGTTTGTGTGAATTTTCTATTTATTAGTTCTAAAGCCACAATATTGTTCTTAACTCAGGTTACCGAACAGTCGTTGATGCATTTGCCGTCTGTCATTAAAGCAAACTGAACTAAATGAAGGAATCATTGGGTTGTAAGGATATAGCAGGAAGTTTTGACCTTTCAACATAGCAGGGGTGGGGAAAAAAGGTCCAGAACCGTTCATTAGATGTTCCTGTTTGAAGCTTTGTCCACTTACACAGCCGACAGTTCCTGGAGTCTTTAATAACAGAGTGCATTGCAAAAAGCAAAAGGGTATGCTCCCTGTGGCTTTCTTCCCCCTGTGTTTGTCAGATTTTTTTTCTTTGTTTTATTCTTGTTTCCTCAAAGGAAATGCAAGACTTCTAATTAAATCTTGAAGGGGAGAATAAATCTTCTTTGTCCGCCAACTGTGAGCAGCTATCAAAAACTCAACGACGATGTCTAATGTATGCGTGCTTTATTATTTATGTGTTTGTATGTATACACATTTTTTCTCTCCCTAGGAATTAGATGTGTTTAGGACAAGAAACAAGGAAAGACGAGTAGAGTAGGCCAGTAAAATTTTACCAGTTAGAGATTGCTGGGAAGAGGAAAACACCTGGAGTCTTCTTCACCAAGTGATCAAGAGTGTTCACCCAGCATTACTAAAGTTCCACCAGAACATAGATTACAAAAACACTTTTCTTCTTTTCTTTTCTGAACCAATGATCTAATCTTCTATTACAATGACCATGTTAAGCCTTGAACTTCCACATAAAGGAAGCTAAAACCAATTTTCCTAATTTTTATTTTTATTGAGTTGCAAAAATAATGAAAGGGTTTAATATAACAGAGATTATTAATATAAATATTATCATTTTAGGACTCATGTAATAACAATGGGACTCCGTTTAACTGACAACTGATGATTTAAGCATAGTGATTTTTGTTTTTTTGTGTTGTTTAATACGTGTTTCTGTCAATAAGACACAGGTACTAAGGGATGCTCTATGTGTAATGGTTGATCTGATGATTACAGGGTAACAAAGACATACTTCTATATTGGTTAGAATCCATTAAAAAAATTGTAGAAATCCAGCTTCTAATTGGTATTTTTATTAAAACAACAGCCTCCTTTTCCCTATCTGCAGCTGCAGTTGATAGTGGATAGTGTAGCAATGCATGTCACTTCTGCCAACATGATTCAAGTAAACTACACTTGTTAGTTTCAACACTCTTTAATGTGCAGTGATGCAACCCCAACCTGAAAAAAATGACAGAAACTCCCCCAACTGAGGTCTAAATCCATACCTGGAAAAGAAGCAGGTGTGACTGAGGGATATACCTTATTTAAAGGAGATTAAATAAATGCAAAAACTATAAATGACCCACACTTCTATAATGCTTTTCAGAGTCAGAGAACTCCAAAGCACTTTACACTACAGAGTATCATTCATCCATTCACACACACACTCTGGTGGTGATGAGCTACGATGTAGGTACAGCTGCCCTGGGGCGCACTGACAGAGGTGAGGCTGCCGTTCACAGGCGCCACCAGTCCCTCCGACCACCACCAGGAGGCAAGATGGGTTGAGTGACTTGCCCAAGGACACAACAGTAGAATTATCTGTGCAGAGCCAGGATCAAACTGGCAATCTTCCAATTACTGGACCTGCTCTACTCCCAGAGCTACTGCTGCCCCAAAAAATTATTCGCAGTTAAACAAGAGTGGGGACATATTTCAGTGTTTATAGGAGATGTGACTATGCACAGAGCTTGTAAAAGGGTAGTACAACTTGAAATTGCAAGGGAATTGGTCTGCATACTTGGGGTTGGTTTAAAGGCTTCTTATGAAGGCAAAAACTGGGACAGCCTTTTTTTTTATCAAATTCTATAAACAAACAAAGATCTAAAGAAAGTTGCTTTCTCTACACCATGAAGTTCAAACAGAAAGGATTGTGTGTGATTGTGTTGCTGCATATTATCTCAGCAAAGAAGGGTAAAACCCTTAAGTAAAAGTATAAATGAGGGGTAAAATTAAATAACATCAGTAAAAGTGAAAGCATACGTAGCAAAACTATCCAACTAACATTTAAATATGCATTATTTGTAGAAGTGGCTGTCAGACTGAATGGAGGGGTCAAAACGCAATTGAAAGTACTATTATCTTTAGCATGGACAGAAGATTGCGCTGCCTGTCTCCATCAGATGCAAATTAAAGTATGTTTCCTTTTGACACACTTTAAGTAATGCAGTGGAGTAGGGAGTACAGATAACTGCTTTAAAATGTAGTGGAGTAAAAGGCAAATGTAGGCGTAGAGATAATTACTTAAAGTAGCTTTCCGGAGTTTTGTCCTTTCAGAAATGATGTATTATTGTTCTGAAATGCATAAAAGTCATTATCTTATCATGTACTGTGATATAAGGTAAGAACATCCTGTTTCTTTCTTTTTTTTTTTTGCTAAGCACATCCCCTGCCCCACAGAGCTTCATGCAATAGGAAACTGAGTGCTGACCAGAACTAACCAATAGCGTTAGACTACCGCTTACATGCTTCAAATTTAAGGAATACCTCAGCTGATGCAGAGTTGATGAACTTTTCACAGACAAGTAAGTGTTTAAAATATAAATATATGAAAACACAACATGACATGAGAATAACACTTGTAAAACAGCATGCTTTAGCTCCATTTGTTGGCTACAGAAACATAAATAAACAAGAAACATGAAGTTGTCATCTTAAAAACATAAATCGACTATTTGTGTGATATGCTCGTCAGCCATGGTGCCATCGGATAAGAGAAATACTCTGGAAAGATGCTTGAAGTAAAGTACAGATAAGAGAAAATGCATTCAAGTACAATAACATACTTGTACTTTGTTATATTCCATCACTGTTACAAAGTTTTATAATGACTAAATATAAACGTATACCTTTCTACTAATGATGTCATATTCATACACTTCTCTCATTAAATGTTTTTATTTTTCATGAATAGGTTCAGTTCATTACTCATAAATGACAGTTTTCTTTTTGAAAGTGAGAGTGAGTGAGTTTCAGCAAAAGACGTCCTCATGATGTTGGAAGTGGTGAATCCATTGTGACTTTCTGAAAACACTGATAAGTGAGTGGCAAAGCACGCACCTGCACAGAAACAAACAAACATGGCATGCAGGAAATTGGACTGAGGAGCAAGTTTATGGCCTTTAAAATAAGGTGTTTGAAAGGCAGGAAGTTTTCCAGGCAGGAACACTCAACTATCAAGTTTTAGTCTCGCATATTCCATCCCTCCTTTCCAGGAATTATACTCCAAGATGTGAGACGGCACGTAAAGACCTTTGCTTCTCTAGAGCGGCTCAGTATCCTACAGAAAACTGTGCTGAATACCAAGTATCCACAATGAAAAACTATAAGAGTTTTTAAAAGTATTCCTGGAGAAAAAAGAGGAATAAAATCTCTGATATTAATACTTCTTACTTTCAACATCTTTAGAGATTAACCTTTAAAAAATAGCTGTATTGAAAAGTTAATATTAAAAATATAAATGCTGTTTGAAGAACATCATAGTTTGTCCTTTCACTCTATGGTATATACACCATCCGGCTCCTTATTTGTGACTAAAGAGACCAGAGGAAAGTTCAGTCATCAATATATCGGTAGAACATTTCTGCTAGGACTCTGCAGAGCCACACCTACTAGGCAGTTGTTGTGTGGGACATGTCTACCACTGGGAAATGTCTCAGCTGCTTCTTCCCTTCAGTCCCAGTGCCTCTGATAGACAGCCTGAGAGGTACATTGCAGCCGCTGGCATGTTATGAAATAGGTGGAATTCTCACTGGTAGACGTGGGATTATGTATTGTGCCCATTATTTCTCTGGAAGGTGTAAAATAGCATGATGGCCCTTTTAAATAAAACACTGTAACGTCAAAACAGTTAATTTTACTGATGCCCTGAGACGGTTAAGAAACCAGATGAAAATGGCTGTCTTCAATGAACTGCCTAAACCATGGCACAAGAGATAGGATCATCAAATGAAGTAACTGCCACGCTTTGAGTCATGGTGGGTTTTCACCTCTCTATTCTTTACAACTCCATCTGTCTTTGAACAAATGTGACACATGGGACTGGTGTTGGACCAGGGCAAAATCAAATCACCATCCATTCTTCAGTGAAAACTCTGTTTTCTGGGTCTACCTTTCTTCTTCTTGGACACTGGATTGTCACATAACACCACCTTTCCTGCTGCTTCTCTGATAATGACGCCAACAGAGGATGCTACTCTCACTCTCTCGTGCCCACAGGACTACATGCGAAGGCCTTTTAGCCCACAGATAATGTTGACATGAAGCTGGATAACTGAAGCGGATCAGCACTGCATCATATGTGAGCTGGCTGTCATTGTTACCATGGTTACATCTTAATTTCTGGACCAGGTTTAATTTCAAGATCTAAAATATGCTATGTTTCACACACACACACACACACACACACACACACACACACACACACACACACACACACACACACACACACACACACACACACACAAAGATAAATATGTCCCAAAAAACTAACAATAAAGATTTTTGACATCTTATTGCATGAAATCCTTAATTTGACATGTAGAATGGGTTTGGATTGATTTGCCATTACGTTTAGATTCAGACTGGAGAATGAAGAGCTTAAAGAAAACCTAACCATGTATGTAGTTCCTTTTCTATTAGACACAGAAATAGATTTCTGAGCCTTCAGGCCGATGCGCTTCAGCTGACCTTGTTTACTGATCCCTTTGATGAAATGCATTGTTTGTGTATAATCTGAAAAGGCTATGCAAAGCATAGCTTCTTTAAATCTGCCTTAACAGATTCATACCAAATATTTAGAAAACAGGATTTTCTTGTCATTTGTGCATGCTTAAAGCAGGTACAGCTATCCCTCTCCCCATTGCAGCTTCTTGAATCCTTTTCCTTTGATGGACCTGATCCTCATCAATTTACAGGGATATATGTGATGCAGGTGGTGCATAGGAGTATGTTTTATGTGTTCATTTGGGAGTCTGAATGGCCTTGAGTGATGGGCTGTGTGAAGGAGAGTTATTTTAACGCCTGACTGAAGGTGAACCTGACCTATGTGGGATGCAAAGATGGTAAAATGCATTCCAGTGTAGCTTAAGTATACACGGCAGGTTCACCAGCTCTAAGGGGTCACCACCCCAAAGAGATGAGAAAGAAACACTGCCAGGTGGTTATTGGTTTGCAGATGCAGGTGATTATGGCTTGCTTAAACCATAAAACTAGCAAAGTCCTCAAGTATAACTATATTATACAATGTAAGCGATTTAATTCATAAATGTTAAAGTCATTGCATTTGTTTTAGTTCCTCTATATTGTACCTAAATGAAAAAGAAAAGGAAACAGGATAACATATTCTTTGTGAATAAACATGAACAAATGTGGCATTTAGAAACTAGGCAGTAAATAGAAGAAGGCAAAGCATTCTGGGATGCAAAAGAGTGTGAAGAAATTGGCCATTTGTCAGCTCGGATAAGGTCAGCATCTAACTTTCAAACACCATGGTAATTGACTGCAGTTGGGGTGTTGTGGCTAATATAGCCTCAAATGAAACTCTGCAGAATAATAATGATGTTCCATGCTTATTATCTTATTCACAAACAACCAAATACCATCACCAGCCAGTGTGATCATAATTAAGTCACCAAGACACGTGAATGTGTCAGAGGGTAGGAAACAAACTCATAATCCACAATGATTGGTGATTAAAATCAGGAGCTAATCAGTTTTAAACATTAGAATACGTTTAAAAATGCTTGTTGTGGGTTTAATTGTTTGTTTATTTCTTTTTATTTAAGGACCCTCATGAGTCTTTACCAAAGGAGAGACAATTCTTCCTTGGGTTCACTTTTAAAAATACATGCAGGATTACATACAATTTAACTAACATAACAATGCATAGAAAATTAATATAACTTCCAAAAAAAATTTTTAGAAACAAAATAGATGAAACAAGGAAATAAAAAAGAAGAATTTATAAAAGATTCCAATTAGAGTAAGGACATATGATATTTAACATAGTTTCTGTATGGATGACTAAGATTAGTTTAAAATTACCATGTGTACCATTTCTGGAGGAAACATCGAAGTATGAAATAGCTATGTAAATGTAATTGTAGTTCATAATTTGAACTGTAATTGTGGAGTTCTCGTTCTTATTCTTAAAGGTGCATTGTGTAAAAAAAGACACAAGAATGACACCCTGTGGTCAGATGTGGGTACTGCAGCCCATTTTCTAAACACACAAAGACACTTTCTCACTCCCTTTCTGTGTGTTTTATGGCTGCTGTCAATTATGGATCAGCGCCAGAAGATTGTAGATCAGTGGTGCTTAATAGGCAGCCCACGGGCCAGGCCCGGCCTGCAGACCCCCTCTTTCTGGCCCCTGGACCACTAATGAACAACCCCCACCCCCACCCCCTCACATTTCTTTTTTTTTTTATGAAAAAAGCTGATGGTTTCTGATTTGTGTGAAAAAACACTTGTTCTTATGCATGTATTTTAATATGTTTAAGAGAAACATGGTAATGATGTAAAATGGACCTTTTTATAAAAGATAACAGTCAAGCTCATCTACAGTGTATTTGTGTAAACGGTGTATGACATCACTTAAAGGGTTTTGACTCTGTTGCTTTTCAAGACATGAAAGTGATTTTTTTTCTTCACATAACCTTCCTTCGGTTGCACAATGGAGAATATTAATTATAAGCACCTACTGCAGATAATTTATTGCATGCTGTGCATCTTGCTTCTGGCAAATAATACTTGAAAGCTAGTGTTGGAGTGTGAAAACTGTGTTGAGTGTGCATGATGAATTCAAACAAGTTTGCCAAAAATATTGAGTCTTAGGATATCTCTGTGGTGTGCCTTTTAGAACAATAAAATTGGATAATTTTTGACAGAATGACATCTTTGGGTGATTATTTTTTTCTGAAATGAGTATGAGAACATTTTCCCAGAACATAATTAGACGAATGCCATCGATGCTGCTAATTCAAGACGTTGGTTTCCTTTGATATTTTCCTTCAACAAGAGAAGCGTAAACACTGATTGTTTCAGCGAAGCGGCCTTTCCTTCATTAGCTGCCTCTGAAGCATCCTGATTTATTTGTTGCAGTTAAACAGAAGCCAAAAATAAGTATCATGTAAAAATTGTGCTCATTTCTAAAGCCTTTCCTTTTACTTTCAGTAGGACAACACTGTCACCAATGCCAAATTTAATTTAAATGTTGACAATAACAAGGCAAAAAAAGTGAATGATATAATTAGGTTTTGTTTGTACCCATTTTATTCCAAGAGCTCCACAGTCAACCTGCCTTCTGAAACAACTGTGGACGTGAGTTTTAATGTAATTAAGTACTTTAGGTTTATTTCTGTGCTTTTTATATTAATGGTGTTTCTATTTGTAATACTGAGTTACTCTAAATCTGTGATTAGGTCATCACTCTCCACCCTTGTGGTCCTCAAGGACTTAAATATTAGGTTTAGTCAGTTCTAAGAAGGATGAGCAGCTGTGATGCCAGACATCAAACCCTCGGTGGAACTCTTATCTTTTGAGTTTCTTTTTTCCATTCCTGTTTTAATTATAAGTTCCATGTTACCCCTGAGAGTAAAACAGAGCTGCTTATGTAAGTTTTCATACATATCCATATTTTTCATGGATTTGTCCTTTTTTCTTCATCTTCTTTTTGCTCAAATGCTGCCAAGACATTATTTATTTATTTTTATTTGCTTTTTGTTGGTATCCCTGCTGATTAAATCGCTCAAACTGTTCTAACACCATGCAAGCTTTGCAACAACTCTTTAATGTTGCCCTCTGAGTAAAATGCTTTTACAACGCAGGGGGTTTAATGTATGTTGGATAAAACGTTTTATTACCTTCTTTTTCATGTGGAAGATTTAGATTCTGTCTTTTTTTATCTTCTTCTTCCGCTTCTCACCCTAATATCAGTCCTAATGATAAAACGCCTGATTAAACATGAACATTTAACTCAATTAGAAAGCCTGGCTAAGTTTAAACTCCAAAAAGCACACATGCCACATCGTTTGTGTGCCTGTCATGAAGAATCTTGCTCAGATCAGTGGTTTGAGCTGTTTGATTGCTTAACAGATGGCTGATGGAAGCTGGACATCTTCGGGCTATACAAACCTAAAAATATATTTTTAGAAAATAAATAAATGAATAAGTAAACATGAAACTAAACATGATCTCCAGCTACTGCAAAAATGAGCAGAACTTTGGTTAATTTATGGCCAAACTTAAAATGTGATGCACTTTTGTATCACAGCTTCTGTTAATGAGGCTATACTGTAGTTTTATGACTACACTAAATATTTTTCAAGCAACTTCAACAGTATTACACCACTGTTTTTAGTTTTTGTTATTGCTGCTGGATAAGAATGCATTTCATTACATTTTATTGTAGTTAAAGCCAATAATTACTACTTCTAACTTTTAGTCATTCATTGCACACGCGAAGCTATCTCCTGTAGCATTTTGTATTTTATACCATAACCTAAACATAAATAACTTATGTTTTCCCTTTTAAAGTCATCAGATAAAAAAGCAAATGGACAAAAAAATGTAAACCAAGGGAATAAACCATTGCTTTTTTTATTCGTTTATTTTATTCAAAATAAAAACTAACAAAACATATAAACAATAAGATTTACATGACAACAAAAAATCTAATTTGAATAAAAAGGAGCAGAATGAAGAAAAACATCTGATTATTTCTGCCCCCTTTTCCAGAGGAAATAATCTATACAATTTCCATTTGTCAGACACAAATACAGATTCATTTTGAACTGTTTCCTGTTCTTAATTCCAGTGTGATCCTGATCATTCATTTAATTTACATTTTCATAATTATTTAGTACACTCTCTTTGGTACATTTTCTGAACATATAAAAAGATTTTTTTTATTTCCCTTTTAAGGTTATTCCATAATTTAACACCATTTACAGATATATTCCATTCCTAAATCTAGGTTTTGTAAACACATCAGTTTCTTTCAGCATGTAAGTCTTGATTTTACTCTGCTCTGTGCTTTTAACTTCTAATGTAAAGTGTATTGTGATGTTTTATTTTGATTGTTTTATAATGTTTTATTGATTTTATTGCTGTATTGCTTGATCTCTGTTTGTACGGCGCTTTGGTTGACTCGAATGTCATTTGTAAATGCGCCTAACCAGATAAACTGGTATGCTATGGTAGATAAAAAGCATGATAAGGACTAGCCGCCATGTTAGATTTACCGTTGTGGATATGTGAGATGATACAAAAGTATTTGAATCAAACCCTTTTTCCAAGCAGAATTTTTTACATTTAATTGACCAAATCATAATGACTTTTTGTACATAATAGTTAATTTGGGCAAATGAAAAATGACTGAAAACCCATTTTTTATGATTATTTACTGATTATAATTGGCCACTCTGAGTTTTTCATGTGGGCTGAACATTAAGATAGTCTCCTCCACCTACATCTTGCATTAGCTTCTGATATAAAACAAACGGTGAAATTCTAGGATTTGAAAATCCTGACAGATCTACGTCACACTGTCATTTAACATTCATGGACTCACCCATCTTTATTCGTGAAGGGGAAGTGTGTTGTTGCTTAAGTGTCCAGGAAACAGCAGAGAACATTTCAGCTAGTAGAAGCTAACCCTTAGCATTAGCAACTCCACCACATGGCAGAAACTTCTTCAGGCCTGAGATATTTGTGGACATTAACCAACAAAGCAGTAGTTAAACTAATCTTAATGTTTTTGGACCAAGAGAATCTATACTTGGGACAATCACTCCACACAAATTGGACCTGGGTTTTTCTCCCTGGATCTCCTATTGAGAAAATGATGCTAACCATCGGCTCCGCCATGCTCCTTTATAATAACTACCTTCTACTTTGAACATTCAGTCACATTTAATACATGTGTCCTTCCTATCTTCTATTATTACCTAATTCTGGTTTTCACAACTCTGAACCACAAAATAATTCACATCCATTTGTGTACAATTTAAACAACACTTCAATAACTTGCCTACTAATCCAATTAGAAAATCAATTTTCTGTATCAAATCAAATGTGACAATCAGACGCCCTATTTTTTTTATTTCACATGTAAGCCCTCCATGAGCAATCGTAGCTGGTGAGGCGTGTTTTTTGTGTGACTTGAGGATAATAAAGAAGGATAATGTTGATGGCACAGCAATGTGTGCTGCTGGAATTCACATAATTGAACACGTGAGGGACTGACAGGCAATTACGTTGGATGAAAAGTGATAATAAAACTAATACAAAGAGGATTTTAAGATATGCATTGATGTGTCCAGAGAATTCTAACAGCCAAGCAGTCCTGAATGGAGATTGAGGGCTTCAAGCATGCGTTAACATCCAACCTGATGATTAATATCATGATAATGCAGCCAGCTTCCTCTTCTCGCTCAGATGTTGTGCTGACAGCAGGAAGACGTGTATGCCAGTTAAAGTAGTTTGAACAAATCCAGTGACAAAGCAATATTTTATTTTATTTATCTTACTTCTCCTGCTCTTCATTGCTGCTATTCATTATCCCAATGACAGCTCAAGCCACGGTATGCGTTGATATGTGGGGAAACGAGCTGTAAAGTGTGGGGAAACGTTCCAAGCTAGACATTTCCATTCATTGTGAAGAGAAATCCTATCTCATTGGCAGTGAGAGAGAGAGCAGAGGAAAACAGACGGAGTGAAACATGTTTCATGTCCTCTCGCATTGATTTGAGAATAATTAGTTGTAGCTAAGCCCATCTTCATCTAAGTAAGACGTTGCTTGACACCTGACATTTCAATCGTGTTAAATGATTGAATCAGTTGCGATTCGTGTGAAAAGTGGATGCAGAAGACATTTCGCGGACGCGGTTCAGCAGTTTCTTAGTGCATCTTGAACTTTTCTGACCAGATTTCAAATTCAGCTGTGACCTAGCTCTGGGCTTTGAACGGCCTTTTGATTGCTAGTTGTTGTGTTCATGTTTAAAAAGAGGACGACCTTCCCCTTACACATGGAAAACGTAGGGGATGAAATATTTTTAGTGTTTGCTTTCAAAGCTGGAACCAAACGGCTTCAGATAAATTTGCGTTCTCAGCTGTTTTGGAGCAAACACCCATTTGTCTCAGACAGTGTTTGTTTGTTGCAGTTGATTAGAGCCTGACCTTCGTCACTGTCTCATTAAACAGTGATTTATTTTGTAATGATCAGTGTTCAGCAGTTACACGGCAGTGATCTGTTAGTGAGGCTCGACCTCACTCAGGCAGTAGCATACATGTACATGGCTCCTGCTTCCTGGGACAAGGAGAATGATATAATGAGTTCTGGGGGAGCTGCTCTTCCCCGTAACCTGAAAATGAAGGCTTTTTAGCAGCATGTCTCAGCGTCCCTGACTGGAGAAAAATGAGGAGTGGGGCCCATCTTGACCTCGTCTTTGTGTCATTGCAGCCGGTTGTTTATCCTTCAGTATTCGCCAGGATTCAGGGCATTGTCTGCAAGATTATCGGGGATTCACATGGACCAGCCATGAATGCTTGCTGTGGTAATATTTCAGTCTAGCCAAAATGGAAGTGCAAAACCCCAACAGGTCATAACTGACTGTGTCTGACTGAGGGTGCTGGCCATCCCAGAAAAAGAAAGGCAGCTCTATATGTTATTTTAAACAGGTTCATGTGTAATTAAATGGTTTTTATATATATATAAAAGAAGAAGACGCATGCAGGAATAAATAGGTGGGAACAATAGACTGTTTTTTGTTTTCTGTTTATAGTTCAGTGACGAGGAGAAAAGGTTTCTCACATTTTTCTTTAACAGATTCAGGCAGACGGAGGCAACATGGCAGGTGTCCAGCAGGGCTGTGTTTTTCAAGTGTGTAGTGTTCTTTGTGTAGCCGCAGTTTAAACATGTGATCAGGAGTGTATGAGAAGACACAGAGAGGAGGAAGGGTGATGAAGACGGCGAATGCTGCCTCGCTTTGGACAAAGACAGAGCCCGTTTGCAGAAGGCTTGTTACAGCTGCAGAGGATGAGTCAGAGAGCAGTCCCCTAACAGAAGCCCTTGCTGTTCCAAGTCCAGTCTGTTTTCATCTTGTCAGCCTTCCTCGGGGCAAGTTTATTAAAAAAAAGTTACGCAGAAAGACATTTTTTTCTATAATTATCTGTTAAATTGGCTGAAAACTATGCAGTACTTTTTCTTTCCAGCAGATTTTCATGTGAAATAATTACATTTTTCTTGCTTCATTTATTTAAAGTCTAAATAAATGTGTGTACTTTTTGTGATCAGATTGCAGTGATCGCTACACAATTGTAAACATATCTCATTAAGGTTTAAAGGTGAAATATCTTAATTTGTCTTGTTGGGTAATATTATCAAAGGAAAGATATTTTAATCATGACTCAGAGTGAAGGCAGAGTAACGATCAGATCAGGAAAACAACAAAAACTCCATCATCTGTTTCCCCCAGAGCGTTGACTCTTACTGAAGCATGAACAGCATTAGGGGCACACAGAGGCAATGCTTCATTACCCCGTGTTTGACTTTATTATTGAAAAAAGCACAGAAAACTTTCTCTCCTGTAATATTTTTCCAAAATTCTATAATAAATACCCAGAATTTATATTTCTATCATAATTAGTGTTTATTTAGATTAATGTTAGTTTGGCTGGTGGATTGCTGTCTCCTTATTTCTCGTCAAGCACTGTATTAGTTGCAAATTGCATGATCAGTTGGATTTTGACAGCTTTACATAGACATCCTTGGAAGATTAGCTAAATAGAATTATTCTGTTTTCCTTTATAAATAAAAAGCTAAGCCTCATCCAACATGGTTTTGGTCAAAGGCAAAACAATGATGTGTGATCAGTCTTCATTAATACATTTTATCATGAGACAAAGCTTAACTTGTATGTATTAACAAGGGAAACTTCCATTTGTGTTTTTAGAAGCAGTTTCAGTCATAAATCACAAAATCCTTTGAAAATAATGTTCAGTTCAGGCTGGAATTATTTTTTTCATCAATGTCTTTATGAATGAAAAAGAGAATATTTCAGAGGATCTACCATTATTGCTGTAAGTTCCCTGCAACATATTTGAGATGTACAGCTATGCTGCAGATTGTTAGTGTTAAAATGATGTAAAATCATGTAATACATACTGTATGTATGAATAAGCTGCATCATGCACAACGAAGACTTTACCTTTGTTTCTCTGGCACGTAGGATTGTTAGCATGTGCCAAAGCTTTTCATCTCCCACGTGTGTCACAGATTGCATGCAGTTAATATTTCAGCGCAGTCGAGCTGCATTTGACGACAGGGTTAGGTTAACACTGACGTTACGTGCCAGAGCCCAAGAGAGTCTTTAATATTTGATTGTCTTTTTTTCCCCCCAACTTCCTTCTACTTTAAAAATAAATCCTGAAGTTTAAAGGATGGAAATAAACCTATAGAGGCCAGACAGGGTACATTACACTTAACATCTCTTTCCCTAATGTTTATGTGTGTGTGTGTGTGTGTGTGTGTGTGTGTGTGTGTGTGTGTGTGTGTGTGTGTGTGTGTGTGTGTGTGTGTGTGTGTGTGTGTGTGTGCGCGCGCGTGCGTGCGTGTATAAATCTGTCAAACTGTAAACATGTAACCACAATAACTCTGAGTCTATTTATATTACCCTTACTCTTAAAAGCCTCAGATGTTTAAGATGTACTGCAACTTCCTATATTCTAATAAAAATGTGCTTAAAAAGAAAAAATAATGCATTTAAGGTCCCAGAGGAGTGATGACGAAGTGGATTCAACATATTTGTTCAAACTGATAATTATCAGGCACATTTTCTGTTATAGGATGCAGGATTTTAGATTTATTGTTATTATTTAAATTCTATGAAACTGGTTTACCATTTATTTAAATGTAGCAAACGACTATCTCTACAAGGATATTAAGATGCAATAACAAGTTTCTTAAGGAAAAACAAACATTTCTAAGTGGGAAGAGACTTTTACAAAGTCCTAATACTCTTAATTTATCACAGAAGTACCCATGGTCTCCTGAAAGGATTAAACCAGGCTGTAATATGAGCGCTGTTCTTGGACAACTGACATGTGAATGCCTTTTGTCCAGTAATCGGAAGGTTTCAGGTTCGATCCTGGCTCTGGACAGAGAATTCTGCTGTCGTGTCCTTGGGCAAGACACTTAACCCACCTTTCCCGCTGGTGGTCAGAGGGACCGGTGGCGCCGGTGCTCAGTAGCCTCAGCTCTGTCAGTGCTCCCCAGTAGGGTGACCAGATACCAAATCGGCAAATGTGGCCTAGAGACTACTTAATGTGGGACAAAGTAAAATTCTAATGCAATGCAGGAAAATAAATTCTATTATGCCTTTCATCACTGTTAAATATACATACAATTATTATACAAATCATCCTTTACTTTGTGTACTATGTATTCTATTTGAATTAAACTTGAAGCAAACAGCAAAAGCTTTAAGACTCTTTCACAGTTCCTCTCCAGTCACCACATCTTAACTCAGGCTCTTTGGACCTTCTACTGTGGCTATGAATAACTTGAGCTAAAATTATTTTAAACCATCAACTGGTGTATAGAGTGGTTCACAATAACAATAATAATGCAGGTTTAAGCAGCTTTTCAGCGTTTTCATTGAATATTTTCCATAACAGAATGACAGTAAAAGTGTCATGATCCTGCCAGGTCCTGACCTCCATGGTACCACCTCATCAGCCTTCATGCATCACACCTGGTCCCATCATCAAGCTCATGCCACATACCTGTCTCACCAGCTATATATTCCTCAGTCAACCACCAGCACTCTGCCAGATTATTGAACGCTCCTGCTAGTAGATCTTCCAGCCTTCTGATCCTGCCTGATCATTGCCTACCGACCTTGTTTCACGCCTGACCCTCGTCTAGACCTCCGCCTGCCTCCACGACCCACACTTGTCCACGACCTCGTCCCGTACCTACCTTGTTCTGATCCCTGCCTGTCTTCGACCGCGTCTCTTGCCTGCTCCTCCAAACTGCTTCGTCTCTGCTTGGTTCCGACTCACGTTTGTTCTCGACTCTGCCTTTACCTTAACTCTACTCCGGTAACATCTCCTCTTAGCTTCAGGCTAATAAAGACTATTTTCTATGGCCTACTGTGCTCTGGTGTCCTTACGGTCCTGTCAAGATTCACGACAAAAAGTAACATTTTTAGATCCATTTAAGCTTGTTTTTAAATCACGTTCCACTCAAAGCATCCCATTGAAAAAATAGCCATACTGTTTGCTACTTTATAGTGTTTTTTTTTCAAAAATGACAACAAAACTCTCATCTTAGATATTTAGAGGAGAAAAAAACTTCACTGACTTTAATCAGAATTTAAAAATCTGATCTAAACTAGCAATAGTTACTGTTGTCCTCAAAAATTAAGGCTTCCATTTAACTCTAATGATTTTGTTCAATGTGCTGGGAGCTTAGCTTTTATGCATCTGAACAGCAGTGCTTCGGAGCTGCGGTAAAGTCCCGCCTCCTAGTTTGACAGCAATAGTCAGCTTCCTCCACTCAGTTTATGCAAAATTGAAACTCTAAGTGTTAGACTGTCAACAATGCGGGACATTAGTCTCAATTTGCGGGACGTAAGAAGTGGTGAAAATGCGGTACTGTCTCGCACAAAGCAGGACATCTGTTCACCCTACTCCCCAGGGAAACTGGCTACATCATAGCTCTTCACCGTCAGTGTGTGTGAATGGAGGAATGATGCACTGTAGTGTAAAGCCTTTTGGAGTCCTCTGACTCTGAAAGGCGCTATACACGTGCGGGTCATTTATCATCGTCATTTATCATATTTCTGGACTGAGATGTCTGATGTTTTTCCTGTCATCTGCATTAGCCACTCCTCCAGTCTGAGGATTACTGCCGCGATTGACCCGATGACCACGGGCACCACCGATGTCTTCACTCCCTAGGCTTTCTGGAGGCTTTTTACAGATCTTTTTGTCACACCATTAAAAAAAATCATAATTCATGTGTCTTGAACCATTCACTAATGATTAAATAGAAGTCCCTAGAGACTGTGTGGTGAGAATGGCTGTCATTCACCTTCTGAAACATCATTTTGATGGAAATAAGTGAGGATAAACTATATTTAGTCAACCCTTCTACCTCAAATGGTCAAAAACAAACATTTTTCTTACATAATATAATAATACACTTTTTTGTCATTTTCCCTTAATTTTTATGAATAAGTACAATATTCATTTGTCCATTTTAGTTCAATTGCTATAATTAAAACTGTTCTAATGACGTGTTAATCTAAAAATCTATAACTTTTCACTCATGAATAACCTTTGACTGTATGTTTTTCTGCCGATGTTCATACAGTTACTCAACCCAATTAATAAATTTGTGTTTTAATTATTATTAGATTATAATGATATGAATAGTGTTCGCTTCTATGAGATGCTTCGACTGTGTCTTTGACTGAAATGTTTCCTAGCTCAGCTGGTGCTGACTTCCTGTAACCAGAGGACCTTTGGAAGACATAACAAAAATAAAATGAAGATATAAAATCTTTGTTCATGTTAAACTTCTACATTTCCAGCAGAATTAAACAGAGCATCATGTAAGTGATAGTCACAGATGTCCTGATGATGCAGCAACAAATGATCACTGAGACACTGCAGCAGCGGTGGGAGAGTCTGTTCCGCTCTAATCAGCAGAAGGAGCGGTGTTCCTATTGCTTTAGTGGAAATGTCTAACACTAACAGATGTTAAATAGACATTGTAGAGACTGGAGTTGCACTCTCCACTTGGCAATGCTCAAATGAATCATCCAAACCCACAGTAACGAAACCGGCTCCAGTAACCGTGCATCCCATCCCGAAAGAGCAGCATTTCATCTTCGCTCTTCAGAAGATCAATTAGCTGTTAACCTCCAGTTCTATATGTTTAATTCTGTCCCAAAGAGCATGGTACTACTTTATCAACCTGGCTTAAATCCAACTATCACAATTCTTGATTAACGTATTAACCTGAAGATAGGACGACCCTAAAAAAAGAAAAAAATCACTTTTGAAATTAATTGTTTTTATTGAAAATTTGAGAACGAATCCTGAGCAAAAATACTATTTTAATGCAAACTATCAGAACTTTGCTGACATGTTAAATCAAAAGTCAAATGAGGCTTTTATTCAGATGCCCTCTGCCTCGCTGCACTCACTCTCATGCTGCTGTGGCCCCGCTGTACCATCAGATCCCTACACCTGTCCTGCTGGCTCCTCCCATTGAACGTCATCCTCACTACCATCCAGGGCATCCATGCATGCAACGTTTGATACCTCTGCTGAATATACCACCGTCATCTTAAAATTCGCATAACTCTGCCATACTATGTTAACTTGCCCCACTTTCAGTCCACTCCGCTCCGGACCTCCTGTCTCCAATTTTTTCTTCTGTTGAGAACACACAGCCTGGCGCCCTCTGATGTTACGGGTGTGTAATGACCCCAGACAAATATCAGCAGGTGTAAATGCTTAGATCCCAATTATGAGACAACCCCACATTTTAAAATTATATTCAATGATAAAAACTCATCTTATATTCAGGTCAATACGGCATTTAACTAAGGGCTTGACTCGTTTACATTTGAATTGCCCTAGATGATAAAGTGAAACAAAAAAAAAGACCATCTGATTAAAGATTTTGATGGATGTGTTTTTTTTGGGAAATCTGCAGAAAGTTGAAGTTTTCCTCAGAGTGCACCATGTAGAGGCAGAAAAATGCATTGCAACTTAAGCCCCTCTCCCTACTTCCATGATTACGGCTGGAAGCAACTCCTCTCTTTCGTGAATGTGCATCTCTAGCTAGCCAGCAGAGCTAAAATGCATTGTTTTTCAATTATTACTTTTGATTTTATGAAGAGCCCATCTTTGCACCACCATCTCCAGTGGTTCCACAGTCATCCCCAGGACAGAACCTGTATTCTTTATTCTGTGGTTGAGCCTTTTTAGGTCCCTGGCTCTGATGCTGCCACCCCAACAAGTGATGGCCAGCTGCCATTACACTCTCCATAACAGACATGTAGGATATATGCAGCATCTTGCTGCAAACCTTGAAGGACCTGAGCTTCCTCAAGAATTAGAGTCTACACTGCCACTTCTTGTTGTAGCTTCACTGCTGTGTCTCCAGTCCAGTCTGCTATCCAGGTGGACATCGAGCTGTTTATATACTTCCACAACCTCCACTTCCTCTCCAATGATACAAATAGAGCTAGACCCATTCCTTTTTCTTCTTAAATCTACATTCATCTCCTTTGTTTTTTCCACATTCAAGATTAGATAATTGTCCCCACACCATGCCACAAAGTGCTCCACCAGCTCTCTGTACTCAGTTTTTGATCATCGCTGATACACCCAATGATGGCAGAGCCAAACAGCATAAGGCTCTACAGGTTAGGGGTGGATTCAGTAAAAAAAATAATTAATGAAAAAAATAAGACCTATTGCCTACAATATCTTACAGTACAGGGTAAGACTATGACTTTTATGAATTTCTAAAAAATCATACATAATTCCTGAAAGGGGGATTGCTACTTTTTATGTGTTCTGGCTGCAATGGCTGCAGCCCCAGTGGTGATGTGCCTCCAGCCTCAACAAGCAATCCTTTCATCACTGATGCATTGCCACTAATGGGCCGGTGAAGATGCAGCAGTGGCTCATATGTTTATTGTAAACTGGTTTCTGGCTATTATTGTAGGTAAAATTCCAACTGAGACAAAAACATACAACAGAAAGTTTATATTTTCACACCCAGTTTTGAAAATCATTCGTGTGAACCCTAAGTGAAACGGAACATGTTTATCAGCGGATCTGTCCAATCACAGTCCCATCAATTCATCCTCAAAAGCCATTTATCCTGGGCTTTCTTTGTTGTCCCATCAGAGCAATGTCACACAGCAAATTGCCACCCAGGATGCTGTGCAAGTGGTGGGAGTTGAAGAAGAAGGAAGTGACAAGAGTGCTGCCCTGAATTGCTATTGATTCAGTTGTTTGAACGTTTTCCTCCCAAAGGTTAAGAGTCAAGGAGGAGCTGAAGACGAGGTTCAAAAGAAGCATCTGTCATCCAGTCTTAATTGAAAGTGATGTCTGATGCACCCAGTCTCTTTTTTTCAACTCCTCAGGAATTCGAAATCTCTCTGAGATTCATGTAAACTTGTAGCTGTAAAATGTTTATAAATTTGAAAGTGATGGTAAAATTGCAGCTGTGAAATCATTTAATCATATGCTTGCAGTAAAAACATTAATTACACTTAGATCCTTTAGCATTTCCATCTAGGTACTATATCACACCATTTCACTCAACATTTAAAAAAGAGCTCAGCTTTTAATCATGACAGAACTCAGCAGAGTACCAGTTTTCCAACTTATCTGGACAAACAGAACAATCTTCAAGCTGAAACAGTATGCTGATTTAAAACTGATTTCCGGTTTGCTTTTTCACATGAAAATTAATGACTGAAAAAATATCCAATCTGAATAATCTATACAGAAGGGAGTTAATGCAAAATGGTTTGTGACAGCTAATCAACAGGGATGCCTGTCAGTCTCTAAAATAAGGAGACCAGTGTCACATGGAGAAGGAATTGAAGTGCTTAGAATTTGGGGGCCTGATTTCTATTTAGGAAAACAACATTCTTTAATATTGTGTCCAAAAGAGTCAACGTATCTAGTGTTGGCAAAACTACACAATAGTTTAAATGACATTTAAAACATTTTCACCATTTAAAACAAACATTTGTTGGAAAAAACATGCACTTTTGTAATTAAATGTGATGTAGGGGACATAGTATGCAAAACTCACATTTTGCATCCTTTAGTGCTGCCCATGGCAGCACACATAGGTGGGTTCCATATGAAACCTACATGGGCAAGCCGCAAGGGTCCCACCAGGGTTTGTCTGCAATATCCACGGTGACCCCACAGGGGTTTGCCCACAAACATTCTAAACTCTCTGAAAACTCATTCAGGGCCCATTAAAATCTATGTGGGCAAAGATCTCTCTGGACAAACCCTTGTGGGCCACCATAGAAACGGACAAACCCTGGTGGGTCCCATACAGCTTGCCCATATAGGTTCCATATGGGGCCCACCTGTGTGTGCTGGCTGATGTGTTTCCCTACTGCCTCTACAAACACTCCAAATGTGAAAAAAATACATTTGTTTTCTGTCAGTGTTTGGCGTTTGGAGTTATGTGCCTAAAACAAGCTGTTTCAACAAGTCTTCATCTGTGACTAGAGTAGAACCAACTCTCATCTGCAAGAGAGAGCTGCTGGAGGAGCAGCAGCAGCTCTACTCTGAGCTCCGATGTAACATCAGAGCTTCTCAGCTTATAGCAGCCTGAGCGAGGGTGGAGCTCCAGCTTGTTTTCTTAAAGTGACATTCTGGAAGGTACTGAAACTGTCAAGAATAAAACTGCTCAAATATCTTGATGTACCAATAGAACTATTGTAACTTGAGAGAAAAGTTATAATATATCCTTCTTAAAAGACCATAAGTCATAAGAAAGATTTTTTTCTCTTTTTATTTTGTTGACTTGATCATTTGTTATAAAATATTGCTATAAAAGACATTAGGAGGGCACTCCGCATAAATAGGATGTTATTCTGCAAAATGGCCTCTTTCAGCACGTTTAAATGGTACATATCTTTCATCCTTTGTTTAATAACGCCAAGAAGGAAAGACAGTAACAGCTGGTGTCATATTCCACCCTGCAAAACTTTAAACTCATTTCACTCTTTCATGCACCCCTCCTCTTCATACCTAGCTCTCTGTGACTTTTTACTTTCACCGCATCAATAAAATTGGAAGAATCACAAATATTTCATAGGCATCTCTGTGGAAGGATTCCATCAACTTGATTGGAATCCATCAACTTGGGGTCATTTGCATTTCTTAAACTAGACGAACAAAATGCATAATGCATCAGTAGCAATGCACTCTGCATAAATCCAGTAGTTGAATCTAACGTTTCATGGATGTATTTTTTGAGGGTGTTTGCTTCAGAACAGACCAAACAGGCTGTTTCTGTGGAGGCTTGAACTGAAAGTTAAAAATTAGAGCAAGCATCCACTTTAATATAGATTTGAAGCTCATGGGATTTTTTCCCCTTCAAAATGGTGAGTTTATTTGGAGTAAACAAACATGATTAATCCCTACAACATTCAGTGGACTAGCCATGCTCTGAGTAGTGCTAGCTTAGCCTTTCAACCAGTTTATGCAGAACGCATCAAAGATTTCAGCACATCAGCATAGAATAATACTCAAGTGGTATTCTTATTAGTGCAACTACTTCCAGTTTTGTTAAGCTTCACTTGTCAGTGTGGCAGAATTGTATGTTTTCAATAAATTTAGGTGAACTGAGATGGAATATAGACTGGTGAAATGTTTTATTGAAAATAAGTTAAATTAATTAGATTTTTCTGTTGGTTTTTCAGACGAGCAGTCTACATAATGATAATCTACAAGTTTCACATTAATGCAAATAGCAGCTAAAATTCATTGACATTATATGTGAAATCCATGGCACACTGGGACGTAATTTTGGGGGGGGACGGGTGGGACATGTCCCCCCCACTTTTTCAAAAGGCAGTTTTGGTCCCCTGCACTTTTTTCCGTCCAAAAACAATGTTACGCTCCTTTAAATGGATTTGGTTGAGCACTAGGACCGAAACGGAAACCGCTTTACTATTAGACCCGCCCAAAAGATAATCTATTGGCTCTGCTGATACTTGCTAACGTATTATTGGCTGTTGCTGCTGTCACTCAAGTTGGAAACAGTCAGAACGTGCTCACGTTGTTTTGCTAGTTTGGAGCCGCTAGGGAACACCGGTACTGAGTCACATCGTCAACTAGACGCTGTGTAATATCAGAGCTCAGCTCAGCTTCCATTACATAACATTTGAATAAGTGTTCATTTGTGAGTCTTTGGTAGTTAGGCAGAGCCAGGAGGCAGCATGTCAAGAAAACGAAAAGTGGATATAAGAGACTTCTTTCAAAGTCAAAACGTAAGTTGGAACATGTGACACCCCTGCATTAAGCTCAGACTCACCTCCTCCTTCACAAACATACTCAAAACTAACTTTTACAAACTCATCTCCTCCACATAACTGACTCCTCAGACACAATTTATTCGTATTATTATAATTATTATTATTTTTATTACTATTATCATCATAATTATTATTACTAGTAGTAGTAGAAGTGTAACTTCAAAACTTTTATCATTTAACTTTATTGTAAACTTATCTATTGCAATGTATATGTTCACATTAAAAAGCTCTGAAAAATGAACAGTATCATCATCGTCAACAGATTTTTTTAAGCTTAATGTCAAAGATGTACACTTTTCATTAGATTTATCTTATTTTTTCCATTTATTTTTTGTGTGTTGAAATGCAACAACTGTTTAAACACTTTTAAGGGAAAAAAACATATTTAATATGTTTTTATACACTCAAATGTTAGGGTGATGATCATGTGTAAAACATTAGTTCAGCATGTCCTCTAACACAGCAAATGAACAAACGGCCAGATCTCAGGAGGACCGTTTATGTATAAATAATTTTTATACTTTTGACTAGGCCTGGGAAAGTAACACATTTTGCTGGACGATATTTTGTCCAACAAATTGTTGATGATAAACGATATTGTCAACATTATCTAGACCAAAATAACCACTAATATAATGTTAATATATCATAATAATGCAAGTACACCCTTTAAAATGCAACAAAGAAACCTTCATTTAACATTGAAATGTCCAGAACCAGAACTTCTAAATGAATAAAAATAACAAACAAAAATTAAATAAAAAAGGAATCTCACTCCCTGTTAGAAAATGTTGCACCAAAAACAATAAAAAAGACCCAAAACAATAAATACAATGGCCTATCCATTGTCGACAGCCAAAACTGCACTTCAATAATGATAATAAATAAAAATAATAATAGAGTTGTAAATTTTTTAACTTATATATATATATATATATATATATATATATATATATATATATATATATATATATATATTGAGGATGGAAAAATTATTGAGATGGGCACGTGACGTGTCAAGGGGTCTTTACATAACACCCCCACCCCAAATCCGCACAAGCCTGCTGTGTCCCCCCCACTTCTGAAATCAAAATTTCGTCCCTGATGGCACATAACAAGCGGAATTAGAAAAAAGCATTTTAGCACCATTGACTTGCATTCATTTTTTCATTCTTCCGGGGTCCGAAAGTAGATGGGTGTGACTTAGGCGCCCTATGACTCCGTGCCATCTTCTTGTGCTTTCTCTTCTTTTGAACTCTGCCTTTTTCCAGTCATAGAACCACTCTGACATTTATTAGTCATTTCTTATAACCCTTTCACTACGTTTTCATGGCTCACAAACTCATGTCTAATTAAACAATTTTTGATTATTAAAAATTAAATGTTGGTCTATCTTTTATAACTGGAGGATCCTGAGATACTCTATTTTTCCACAGAAAAACATGCGTCTCGTCAACACAAGTTTATACTAAATCCAAAGGAAATTTGGATTTCCCAGCTTCCACCGAGCATTCAAACGCATCATGTACATACAAATCAGTCAGGTGTGAAAATAGTCTCAAAAGGATTTTTGTACTTGTAAACTGATCTGTTTGTAATGTAGTTTTGTCCGTGTGTACCAGGTGATTTGTGTGTGCGTACTCAATGTTTTGTATGTGTAAGAACTGAAGTTACACTTGAAAATGTAAACACAAGTTACAAATCAAGAGTTACACACACAAATCTAGATACACACACACACACACATATACACACACACACACAAATACAGATACACACTCATAAATCTAGACACAAACGCTTTGAAACTTTTTTCTCCCCATATAATAGTAACAAATAGGTGTTTCAGCTTAATTGCTGTCAGATACATATAAAGTCATGGATTTTACAAAGATTTACTTTTATTTTTTCTGTGGTTTAACAAGTGATGCTACTGAAATGAATTTATATATTTTAAAATCATAGTGGCAGTGTATGACGTTTGCAAGTTTGGGGACAAGGGAGGAACTTTACCATTTCATAAAATATATCAATGCACTTCATAGTATTCCTTTCATAATAATGTTGCTCTCATAATCCAAATTTATAGTAGCGCAAGAGATGACCTTTTGGCTTAATAAAATACAAGTAATTTATGGTTCACTTATTTTAGCTGACTAATCTCGCTCAACTGTAGCGGCTGATTCACTATTCTGTAACGGTGTTTTCAGTTCAATATTCATTCTAACTGTCCATAAATGTGTTTGTTTATTAATTTAGACACTTATCCAAAGCAACAGTTTTAACCTTACAATCACATTTTTGTGTTTTGTTTTCATTTTGGTGACATGCCCCTTGTGTGTGTGTGTGTGTGTGTGTGTGTGTGTGTGTGTGTGTGTGTGTGTGTGTGTGTGTGTGTGTGTGAGTGCTTAATACCTGCTATGACTTTAGCAATCAAATAACAGGTAATAATTGCACAATAATCAATTTAGTTGATTGTGTCTTTAATCAGTGTTTATTTATTAGAAACATTCTGCTTTTGAAATGCAAATAATTAGCTTGCTTCAAAAACAGTTTGAACTGAAAAACAAAGATGTGTGGTAAGTTTTTATTCAGCAGCCATTAATGCGGTGTACTTTGTGTCTGCTCCAGCTCATGCCATGGTCTTTCTACCCTCTATCTGCCTTTAAGGACAAAAGAGACTTTTTTATTTTGCTTCCCAACGGCTCCAGCCTGCTCCCCTGCCAATCAAGAATCAGTGATTGAATTAGTGCCAGGTCTGCTAGCTGGTGCTTCCGCTGAACGACAGACTGATCCAAACTCAAGATTAGGTGAGTGTGAAGTTCACCCTACTTCACAACTCCTCACATGCATCTCTTTCTCCCAAGCTCTCAAAGGCACCTCAGAGGAAAAAGCTCTTCCTTGACAGGCCCTGAATCGTTTGTCCTGTGCAGAATGCAAACTAGGCGGATGCCCATCTTTCCTCTTCTAACTCTCTAGGAAAGATAAAAAATCACATAGATCTTATGTTTAGGATGCAGCAGCGGATCTCTTTGCATAACAAGACTGCATACAAAACACATCTAGCAGCACAAATATGGTGCTGAATGACCTCAAGCAATCTGACAGATGACAAAAGACTGTCTTTTTTGTGATTTTGGTTTAAATTCCTTCAAATCTGCGTTAATTTGGCACTAAAGGTTTAGCTGAGTAATTCTTATTGAAAACACGCAGAACACCTTGTACTTCTTAATCCAACATGAGGAACATTTTGCAAATTCTTAAGTAGACATCAAACCAACAAAACACTGGTTGGACTGACAAACACTTTGAGCAACATCAGTTTAATGTTCAACAATGTTTTCTGCTCTTATCTTCATTACTCAGAGTAAAAGCTTGCATTGCTCACACAACAGTTCTGAAGGTATTTAAAAAGCTGAAAAAACAAGTTTTATATTTTTTGCTTTAAAAGAATATTAGAGTAGGACATTGCTAACATTAACTCTTTATCCCACAGCTAGCCCTCTTGTATTTGCCCCATTACCAAGAGGCAAATGATATTCACATTTTACTTTATTCCATTTCCATCTTCACCATCAGCTGTGGGTTGTGTGGAACCATCCAGAATCCCATTATGAGTAGAATTATTATTGACTTAGCTGTGAAAGGACTACTAGCAGTCTTTTAGACCTCAACCTGCTTCATACTCCAAATGAAGAAGCAAGGCCTTTACTGGAAACTGTCATTAGCAAATGTATCTCAGGTCATGATGAGAAAACAGGAAATCAAAAGATGAATTTAGATTTGCAAGTCAAGACTTTATTGGGTTACTTTTGTGTTTGTTAATCAAAATTCAAGGACTTGCAATTTTCTTTCAAAGGGGAAAAAAACAACTTTGAAGAAGTCTCAAAATCACACAGACTCACATGTTAACCCAGGAGGAAGGGGTTTCTTTTATGGTATGTTGCATTGCTGAGAAGAACTTTATCACAATCTGAAGATTTATTTTGCTTTAAAAAGTAATAATATAAATCAGTGGATTGCAATACTACAACATGTTGGCATTGGGCATGATCCTCATAAATTACTAGAGCATGTGCCTGAATACTTGAACCCTTTTCATGTAACACTTTGCGGGAATTAATTTATTTAAAGCTATTTCACAGCAGGACTATGGTAATAAGAGTTGTTCATTGCACGCTAAACCTCATCTAACCTTCCGTCATTTGAATGCAAAGCACCACTGTGAATGTTCGAGATCAGGAGAAATAAAACCTTCAGTGGTGCAGTCTGTTGTAATCATTGCAGTGGCGCCTACAATGATTATAGGGCACCTGCTCAGAGGAGGCAAATAATCTGCTGAACTAATCCATTTCTGTACCTGATACGGGGAAGTAGTAGTCGACAAGAGGTTCACAGAGCACAGCTGCTGTGTAATTTGAGAAGATATTATCACAATTGTAAAGGGTCTGTAAGACTTGAGAATAAACACATTAAAAACCAATACCTTAGTCTTTGATTGGCTCAAAACGAGAACATCAGAGGTACAAGAAACCCAAAAACAGTGAGCTACTTTAATTTTAAAATGACCATTTTGTCTTCTTTCTAGGCTATTTTCTCAATTCATTTTGTTTATTGCAACAATTAGTAAATATTAAATAATGCCAGCTTTTAGGAAATATAGAACCTGATTGTATTTATAGACGTTGTATCGTGGACCACAAATGTGTCCTCAGGCTGCGTTACCGTGCTGAGAAAACAGTTTATCCCTAGAAAAATGTTTACTTTTCCATGTGTGCACCATTCTAGTTCCATCCTCCAACAATCAATTTCTTGGAGTGCTGGATGCACTTGAGTGATGAGCGCGTGAAAGTAGTGACACTCAGCCATCATGGGATGAGGGCATCAAATGATTGCCTCAGAGAAATTGCTGTATCTTCAAATGTCTTTGAGAATAGCTTCCATCGCCGTCTGCCTTTCCTCCACTTGCTACACTCCAAGAGTTAAAGTTTCCTTTTGACTTATGTTATCAGTTTGTGGTTCATTGTTGTGCACAGGCTTGTGAAATGGCACTTTGGTCCTGCAGGATGCCCATAGTGGAAATTTCATTACTTCTCTTGTAGATCCCGGCCTTTGATGTGCATTTACCAGAGAACTCCCAGGACCAAATACTAGCTAAACTTGCTTCTTTTATTTTTGCTGCAGCTTTTTGTTTTATTTTGGGGCTATAAGGAAATTTTACAAAGAGTTACTTTTCTTTGAAGCTAAATACAGATGCTAAAGAAGCATCTGCCATAAACAAAAGTGGTGTTTCCCCTAGAGGTTCTTGGAAATTTCTGGGAGGGAGAAAAGTGACAGGGAGAAATGATGGCTTGGTCCTCTCAGCCTTCGTGTCTCCATACAAAATCGTCCCTTTCAGGACTTTGCTAAGATGTTAGCATTTTGCATCTGCCTGAGCAGTGAGTGATGTCAATGGTTGGCGCCAAAAGGCATCGTAATAAATTCATTGATTTAAAATGCAACATTCAATGACCAGAAGAAGTATTGGTTTTTACAACATTCTGTGAGACAATGCACCGTGAATTACGTTGTGAGGAAATTTTGACCACATTGTTTAGTGTTGGGAGTTTGAAATCCATATAAACACTGTTTATTTACATTACCTTCTTTTCTGCTTTACCAGCTACTCATCTCATTTACCAATGCCAGCTGTTTGGCGACGTCTGCGATGTCATTTCATTAGGAGTTACAATCAGTCAGCATGAGTCAACCACAAGTTCTGCTCAGTGACTCTACCAGGTCTTTTCTTACCCCTGCTCAGGTACTCGGTTGTTTCTTGAAGTGGATCAGAAAATGGTGCATTTGGCCCAGCCTGGTGAAATGGATGGGAAATGGTGGCCTGCATTTGATATAGCGCCTTCTAGAGTCCTGGAACCCCCCAAGGTGCTTTACAACACAAGCAGTCATTCGCCTATTCACACACACACATTCACACTT
The DNA here is from genome assembly GCF_043380555.1 of Nothobranchius furzeri. Classification (NCBI taxonomy): domain Eukaryota; kingdom Metazoa; phylum Chordata; class Actinopteri; order Cyprinodontiformes; family Nothobranchiidae; genus Nothobranchius; species Nothobranchius furzeri. The sequence goes on from NC_091741.1 coordinate 78,207,580, forward strand.
TGGTGGGGATGAGCTACGATGTAGCTACAGCTGCCCTGGGGCGCACTGATAGAGGCGAGGCTGCCGAGCACCGGCGCCACCAGTCCCTCCGACCACCACCAGCAGGCAAGGGGGGTTAAGTGTCTGACCCATGGACACAACGACAGCGACTGACTGAGTGGGGTCGAACCTGCAACCTTCCAATTATGGGGCGAGCACTTAACTCCTGTGCCGCAGTCACACCATGGAGACACGCACATGCTGCGAAGGTCCGGTAAACTTACCCGGAAGTCACTTTAATGAAAATAGGCCTAGAGCCTAAAAACTTTGTCAGGATGGTTGATGTAAAATGGCTGGCAGACATCAAACCAATTCTCTTTTGGAGACTTAAAGGGGTTTATCAATAAATTTTATTAATCTGCCTCTTATTTCTAACAAAAGGTAAACCGGCTTGTGCGTCCTTCATCAAAGGACAGCACACAAAGGCTTCCCTCTCTTGCAATAAAGGTTTCTAAACTGACTTCTGTCATGTGAGCGATAGTAATTAGCTATAAAAGAGACCAGTCAAGAAAGAAACCAGAGTCCTTGAGATCACTGTAGAGAATGGCAAAGCCGAAGGACTCAAATTGGAACCTTATTAGTATTTCATTAACAAGCCTTTTACCTTGTTCTTATGTGTTGCCCGGGTAATTAACGCTCTGTCGTGCTCTCTCTCGCAGACCACAGGAGGCTTTTTGTGGAAGGCGATTTCTCAGTAGACTTGCTTCTGTTCAGCTGGAAATCGCTGCAGCCCACTCTCGCTCTCTGATCCTGCACTCGCTTCAAGCTACATCATTTTGCTTTGACAACCTAACATGGACTGCATATGTATATTTCATTTTTTTTACAATGCAGTTTCTTAAGTGGTAAAAAGTGAGCAAACCACTTGCCATCGTTTTAATGTTGCTGCTTTGCTCGTCGTGCAGTAATAAATTGTGTATTGCATATGTAAGTAACACACTGTGTTTTATAGTCATTGTTGAAATGGAGAAGACCAGGAAAGTCAACCACACCAGCAGGAAGCTATTTGATTATGCATTTGAAGTAGAAGCACTTACTAATTTAGAGCTAAAATTTACTTGTAAGCACAATCATAAAGTGGAGTCTGCAGGCATGGTGTGGGATCAGTAAAATTTATTTAACTGCAAAAAAATGAGCAAATATCTCAGGGCATTGTGATGTGAATGGGTTGGATGAAAGAAATGGTAAGCAGTTGCACCAAGGGACTGTATATTTCTCACTTTGTTTGTTTATCTTGTGGATGTTTATTGAATTTTTCCCAGTGCAATTCATCCATATAAAGATCTGGGGCTTGCACACCGTTTCACAATTGCTGCTTCAACATTAAGCATACAAAATGTGTCTGCTGATTAATTGTTATTGTCGCACTATCAGTGGCGAGAGGTTTGATTGAATTTGTTTGAAAAGACATGCAAGGTGCTTATCACACATAAACCACAAAATAATTATTTAAGCTTATCTTAATGACCTTTTGGAGGAATTTTCAGAGTTGTGTCACCTGGCCCTCAGCTCTAAAACAAAAAAAGAAAGATAAACAAGGAATAAACTTCCGTACTGTAAATAATTCCTGAGATCAGCGTGACTGATGCAGCTAATCCATGTGTAAAACTTTGCAACTATTTCACAATGATAAATGACCCACACTTGTATAGCACCTTACAGAGTCAGAAGACCCCAAAGTGCTTTACACTGCAGTGTATCATTCATCCATTCATCCATTCACACACTAGTGGTGATGAGCACCACAGCTGCCCTAGGGCATAATGACAGAGGCGAGGCAGCCGAGCACAGGCACCACCAGTCCCTCTGACCACCACCAGTGGGCAAGGTGGGTTCAGTGTCTTGCCCAGGGACACAACAGCAGCATTCTCCAGCAGGAACCGGGATTGAGCCTGCAACCTTCTGATTACTGGACAACCCGTCCTACCTCCTGAGCTTCTGCTGCCCTAATTATGTGAACACTTTATCCAATGCATGAGAAACACTAGTTAGGATACTAAGTGTATGATCTTTAGAATGCAAGCAAACCACCACAGTATCTAGAAAATAACTGACTGCAGCTGGCAAAGCTCATGTTTAGGGTTGGAACTGCTCAATGTGATATTAATGTGTGTGTGTGTGTGTGTGTGTGTGTGTGTGTGTGTGTGTGTGTGTGTGTGTGTGTGTGTGTGTGTGTGTGTGTGTGTGTGTGTGTGTGTTCTAGTTTTGTGATGCTGAAATATGTATTTTTCCCTGGGGTGCCTGGCTTGAATTAAGAAATACAAGTAAACATGTTTGTTGAGAAATGAAACAATGATATATGTTTGCTTTTACTATTTTCCCAGAGGCTTTAATAATATTGCTTTTGTGTGTGTGTGTGTGTGTGTGTGTGTGTGTGTGTGAGAGAGAGAGAGAGAGAGAGAGAGAGAGAGAGAGAGAGAGAGAGAGAGAGAGAGAGAGAGAGAGAGAGAGAGAGAGAGAGAGAGAGAGAGAGAGAGAGAGAGAGAGAGAGAGAGAGAGAGAGAGAGAGAGAGAGAGAGAGAGAGAGAGAGAGAGAGAGAGAGAGAGAGAGAGAGAGAGAGAGAGAGAGAGAGAGAGAGAGAGAGAGAGATTTTGGGTACAGTTTTCCAGGGATTAACTGTAATACTGGGACACTGAAAATATGGGGACATTTGACACCAAGTTATGGTGTGAATTAACTTTTGGTTAGGGTTAAGGTTAAGAAAAGACCAGTATTTGTTCGGGCTAAGGTCAGGGTTAGACAATCATCTCTATAATGAAGGGAAGTCAACTACAGGTTCCCACAAGTATAGTCATCCAAATGTGTGTGCGTGCATGCGTGTGAGTGTGTGTGTGTGAATGCGTGTGTGTATTGTTATGGTATGTGGAAATGTTAGTCAGAAACATCTTCGTTTGGCCTTTGTGTAATAATGCACTCCTTGTAGTTCATAGCTGTATGGTGGGCCAGAAGAAACAGGTTGCTATGGAGACCGTTGTTCGATCCATGTAGACAGTGTTTGGTTCCCAAAGAAATCTGATGCATTTTAAAGTTGTTTTTTTTATTTTCCTTTTTCTTCATAAGTACCCAGGATGTGTCTGTCTAAAGGGAATCAGAAATAAGTTATGTTGAATTTCACTATTTACTCATGTTTAGATGAAATAATAAAATATTCAGATGCTGTAGAGTTTGTCCGTTTGCGCTGGAACTTAAAGACATCTATCGCTAATTTCTAAATACAGTTTTCTGATGTGAGGAGGCATTAGGTTCCTGAAGGAATCGGTGGATGTGAAGCTCATAGTTTCTGAGAAAATATGGAATCACTTGTAGTTTAGTTGAGTTCTGTGGTGTGGTTTCAGGGGGATTCAGTCAAGTGCTAACCAGAGAGGTCATCAGCATTCTCTGTGGTTTTGATCTGAGGCTGCAGCATGTTCTAGAGTGTTTTAAAGAGAAAAGTGGATGTTGATGCTGTACTCAACTTGTTATGTGAACTAGGCTTGAGACCAGGCTTTCCACAGATGGATGTAAATACCTTTATGCTTTTGTTCTCATTCTATTCATTTCCCCCTCCCATACACCTGGGATATTCCTTTATCCTGCTTTGATCATTTATTAAAAAAATGCAGGAGTCTTTTCCAACATTGTATTTTTTAATTGACTGTGCATGATATTGACAAACTTTTCTTTTACACTTAGTGCATTGGCTGTTATTTTTCTCACATGTGGAAACAAGGCAGAAATAAGAGAAGGAAATTTGGTTTCTAGTTTTGGCATCAGTGCTTACAGCCACTGTGAGAGTAATAGTAGCAGAAAGCATCCAGTAATCAATTCAAACCTTTTACCCCATGGCTGTCTAATTGCCAAGAAACTGCTAGAACAAATTATTTGTTTTACCTGAATTTTTGTGGATTCATCTAAAGTGTTTCCCCAAATCAGGTCTAATCTGGGAGGCTAACCTGTACTGCTCCAGACCAGATCAAAGTCAGAGCTGAAACCACGGCTCTCCCACAGTCCCTGCCACAGTATGCCGTTCTTTGATAGTCGAAGGCCCAAATCCTTTAAATGTCAGGCAGACTTTGAGAGACATCGCAGCTCAGGAAAGGAGCAGACACTGGCTGGGAGCTTACATTCTCTGGGGAAAAGCATTGTCCCACTTTCAAAAAATAAAATAAATAAATAAGGGAAGTACCTTCACATCACTGCGGCCACCTTTCAGAGACCTTTCAGAATGTGGCAGCAGGTATGAGGACATTTCTACTCCCAAATGGTTTTGCGGATGCAGAGAGTTCACCTCCATCTTCCATCTTCCTCTCTCATGCATCACACTTATGAAGTGATAGAGGCCAGGGGTTTCATCTGAAGGGAGTTCAGCCCAGTCACAGTGCAAGATACTGGCTGACACCTTGCTTTGCATTGTTCCAACTGCAAGAGTAAGGATGCGTTCATCTGTAATGACTAAGCACTTTTAGATTCTGATTTCCAAGTGTTTAATTACATTGAATGGATGAATGAATGAATAATTATGCATTTTATTGATAAGTGCATTTGCCATAAAGCAGAAACTATTTGTCAATAGACTTTGTTATCCCAAATTTAATTACAGTCAGTAAATGTGTTTACTGTTTAAAAAATTAATTAAGAAAAGAATCAATGGACTTAAAGATGCACATGAATAATAAAGTACAAATCTTGTTTGATGGTGCTATTTAAAGTCTTCTATTCTTCTCTAGACGTCTATTACGATAACATTGCCATATTTTTTTCACCCTGTTTTTTTTCTTCTTAGCAGCGTGGGATAAAAAGTCATATTGATCTGGCTTCACCGAGCCGAAGAATCTCACAAGATGCTGAAAGGTTCTTGGGAGATTCGTTATTCAACAAACATGAAATAAAAAGGAGAGAAAACACATAAACTAAATTTTAAACAAGTTTAACTATATTTGTCCTATTTTGAACAATTTAAGCCTGCAGATTATGTGAATAATTCCACAGTTAGAGGTTCAGTTCTCTCTGGGATATTCATGTTCAAATTAGGTTTAATTTGTATCTTTGTTTTTTTTGGGTGGGGGGGGGGGGGGGGTAAATTTACATCCATTTCCATGCTGTGTGTAGTCTTTGGGGGACACACAAGGCAGCACAGACAGCATACGCGGAAGCTTTTGAAGGACAATTTCAAGGCTTCCTCATGGGGGGAGATGTCTCAGAAGTGGATAAATGTTTTACAGCTTTTGAGCAACAGGGAAAGACTTCTTTTTGTTTTTTCCTGAGAGTCAAAGTAGAAAAAGGTACTCAGTGGGTGAGAGAATATACAACGCACTTCAAAACTTTAGAAGAATAAAAATAAAAGCAGACAATGAAGCCAACATATTGTGAAGAGGCTTTAAGAGTAGGTTGTATAAAAGACAAACCTGAAAAATACGGAAGACAAAAAGTGCAACGATTATTTTGTGGAGGAGATCAATTAAATTGAAAGTGATTAATGTGCACATTAACACTTCTAAACACAGAGGTGTAGAGGGAAAATAAATTACCTGATGTTCAGATGAATGGAGCAGCTATGAGGGGCATTTCCTCTGTGACTCATGTTATCTGATGAAACAAGAAGGCTGTGCTAGAAGATGGCAAAGGTGGCACCAAGAAGCTCAGTTAAATTGACAGTAGATTGGTTTTAATTGATTTGATCATGTACTAATGAGGGTAGAACTCTGTTATCTTTTCAGGGCAATAAAATTAACTCAAGGAATTAATAATAAATGACAATTGAGCTCTTAGAGGTTTTAAATTACTATCTGAAAGGGACGTTCAGTGAAGCTGCAGAACTGTAGAAAGAACGGGACGTCAAGCGAGATTCCTAACTGGCTCATATTCCAGTGTTTTTATTGGCTGTGCTCATAGAAAAAGGACCTCATGTTTGGTTACAGACGTCTCCATATTGCATGTGATCCAAGAATGGTCCATTTACAGCAGCAGTACTACTGCAGTAGTAGTACATATACAAGAAAGTGTAGTTTCTATAAAGTATTATGCAGTGCACAGGAAAATGGGATTTAAATGAAAAGGAGATTTTTCTCCCAGCCTAATTTGTCCCAAACAGACGATATCCAGATCCACATTGGGAATTTTTTTTATTTATTTGTTTATTTATTTACATTGATCAAAGCTTTGTTGAAAGTACCTGACTAAATAAGTATAAAGGTGAGGTTAACTCAGAAACGTTAAGAATGTGTAACCCTATATCCTGCTATTTCCTGCATAAACTGCTGAAATAAAATTGATAAGTGAAAGCGTGTCTCAGAAAAAGCCACACAGATCTCGGTTACGCTCTAAATTAACATTCATGGACTCACCTATACTGGCTCACTACGGGGAAGGCTGTTGTTGGTTTAGCCTCCAGAAGATAGCAGAGCATATCTCAGCTAGTAGAAGCTTACTGTTAGCATTAGCAACTCCACAACATGGCAGTACATCTTCAGGCTTATATTTGTAGAACTAAAACATCAACGTTGTAGAGTGAATGGAGGCGGTGGAAGAGTTGCGTTGCTGTTAGCCAATCAGGGGCAAGCTGTATAATATCATGAATAATAATAAGCAAGACTCAGAACCCTGCTGTTTGCTGATCCCCACTCTTCTGGCCAACTTCTACACCCAGAAACAGGAGTGCCAGAGCTTATTTTCCTTCCCCACAGAGAACAACTCTCAATACTACTTTATACTGGAAACCACTTATTGAAACTTTAACAACTGCCTTGTTTCGGCTATCTGTTCACCCTCTTCTTCCTCACTAGCTTCTTTTCATGCTTTCTGTCAATTCTGTATTTTTTCAGGTTCTCATGTTTAGTTTTCTTCATTTAATGATTTTATTTTATAATCTGAATTAAAAAAATGTTTCCATTCATTTTTGATCTTTTTAAAATAGTTTTAAAAATGTATTGTTCTTGTGAAGCGCCTTAAGATTTTTATCTTGAGAGGCACTATATAAAAAGTCATTTTCTTCTTCTTCTTCTTATATAGATGCATTTCAGGCTTCAGATCTTTAGCTCATCATACCACAACATTTACAGTTGAACCGGAAGCAAGACCAAACTAAGACTTCAGCATGCCCTTGTCTCTCATTTCCCTCTGTTCTTCTGTGCCTCCTTTTTTGTCTGTAAGAAAGGCTGAAGTAGGTTAGCACTCAGTGGCTACACAGGGGAGGAAATTGAAATGCTGGAATAAGGAGTAGCTTGGGAGAAGATGGAGGAGCTCTAACCAGGACAAAATAGCTCCGTCATGATGAGAAGTAGCGACATACCTACTTGGACACAGGGGAGTTTTTCTGCTAGCCAACCACTGAGGCGTGTTGCCATGCTTTTTTCTTCTTTCATTCCAATCTTGTTTTTAGTGTCAACAAAAGCCTTATGAATACTTCTTCTTTCCCCACTCGCCGTGTCCCTGCCAACGTTACATAGCCACGGTGGGGTGTACGGCTTTGTGGGTGCAGGGATTTAACACACTTGGATGAAACTGGCTTTTTTTTTTTTTTTTTTTTTGCCTGTCTCTCTCCTGTTCTTATGAGAAATTTCTCCAGGGGCTTTGATGGAGCAACAAGAATTCAAGCTGCATCTTTGTTGGCTCAGGCCCAGTAAGCAGGACACGGCACATGCAAGTGCACACGCTGGGCTCACCCATGCAGGCGCAAAACAAGCAGACGCACACAACCGTATTACAGTGATGTGCTCAAGCCAAACCATATTCTCCCTCTCTTCTCAGCTGTTCTTTCATTATAGTGCTCCCTGGTGGCATATCTTCTGTATTTGATTTGTCACACTACATCAATCTCGCCCTACTCTTATTCAAACGCAGTATCTATAGGGCTAAATGAGATTTTTTTTTCCTCTCTTTCTGTTGACACTGATAATTCCAATTTTATGCTGAGGTGTAGTACACCCACTGCTCAAATTGGATAACAAAAAACAATGTACACTTCCTGGGGAATCCACATCTCAAAAGCCATTTGATCAGTGTTTGAAAGACATGCTGAGATCTGCTGACAATGAAGTTTATGCTCTGGCTGCGCAGCAAATAGCTTGTTGTTTTATGAGAAAGTGAAAAAGACATGGGAGAGTGACAGAGACGATCCCAATTGAAAACCAAGTAACACGTGGCAGATCGTACTGTTACCAGTGGGGTTTTCAGGGTTTGTCACTGCAGTAAGCATTTGTGACAGAAATGCCAGGAATCTCAAGTGTAACATGTTGTCCCCAGCTGTTAGAAATAGGACACTTGTCATGTCCTTACTGCACTGTTTAACATTTCTCCATATACATATATGAAATCAGTGTCAAATTTATTTAAACTAGGTCTAATTTTACTCTGGATAAAGTGTATAGAAACAAAAATATATATTTTTATTCACACTGATTTGCAGACTCGAGTTACATAACTGCGGCACCTGAAGTTCACTGTATAAATCTGTGTGTCAAGGAAGTTGAGTGGATGATCCAACTTCTGTCTGGAAGTGAGCTGAAAACAGAAATGAGAAGTTATAAATATAGCTTTTAGTATTGCAGGGGATGCTAAGCTATGTGGGTAGTACTTCAGCTCTTTAGGGGTTTACATTCATAGGTAGGCAGCACTGATTCTGTCTTCTTTTCCTGGATTCTTCATATTAAACAGATATTAGTGACATGAGCAGCTTTGTCACGAGTATCTGTGAGCCTCTGGCCTTTTCTACAGTCGCATCACCTCTGGGGTCATGTCAGGACATAGTCTCTTGTGCAGTTTGTCATGGAGAAGAACATTTATAGGTGGTTTGTCCTAACTCTTTGTAACTGCCCGCCAAACTGGACAAAGAGTAGCTGTTAGAAAAAGATAATTAGATTTTGTCATCTCTAATTTATTTCTGCCCTTTGACAGTCCCTTGTTGGCCGTGATCGGCTCATCGGGGCCTGTGTGTGGGAACATATGTTGGTTAAATGAGATGGTTTCTATACAGAATCTTTATTCTGAAAACGATTTAAAATATAGATTTTAGATATAAAATGTATCCAAGTAAAACTCTTTTTATACACTGATTATATGCACTTTTCTGTAACCAATTATTAATAGCATTTAGCAACATGTTAATTGGTGTTAATCATTACTAATACTGTGTTTTTAGAAATGTTATAAAATAAGTATATGATCAAACATTGATGAGTCATGGTAACACAGAACGTCATCAATTTATACATTTAAAGGGGTACTATGCAGTTTTGGCTTGCTTTTAGCACCCCCTAGTGTCCATTAGTGAAAGCAAAAGTGAAACGTATCTCCATGCTGTACGTTTGTCTTTTAATACCTTAATTTAACTGATTACTGTTTCATCACAAAATCAAAGACATCAGCTGTGCTCACGATTTAAAACATGCAGGAATTCCGTGTTGGAAGCAGACTCCAGCTCCACCATTTCAGCTCCACTTTACTAAGTCCAACAGGGACTGGACTGGCAACTCTGAAGTTGCAAGTGCGATATTCTTGCCATAGAGGTCGGTGAGTTCTGAGCGACACCTGTGTATGGCAACCTCACTTCTGTCAGTGCACCCCAGAGCAGCTGTGGCTACGTTGTAGCTCATCACCACCAGTGTGGAAATGTGTGTGTGAATGGATGAATCACTGTTGTGTAGAAAAGCACCTTAGAGGGTTTTGCAATCTTAGAGGGCATTATATAAATACAGGCTATTTCCTATTACCAAATCAAAGTAAAATTAATGACATTAAGATTGGTCAAAGTCACCCTAAAATGATATCTTCAGGCCAACAGCATGAACAGCTGTAGCATCTGTCATGTATTTCTCATGCATTGTTCCACAAATGTGGAATGACCTTCCAAGCACTACCAGAACTGCGGCTTCCTTTTCAATTTTCAAGAAACTCCTGAAGACCCTACTCTTCAGAGAGCATCTTCTTAACTAGCACCTTGCCTTCACCCCCCCCCCCCCCCCCTACTGTCCACTCCTTGTTCCCTACTCTCCATGACTGATGTCAATGTTGCTGTTGTTGTTATTGTTGTTGTTAGCCTCAAGGGCAACATGCCGATTATCACTTGTAAGTCGCTTTGGACAAAAGTGCCTGCTAAATACATAAACATAAACATGTGTTGAGACTGAATCTGTCCATCCACAGCTCTGCTGCAGTCCAAGACTTTCCATCCACATGCACATTCAATGCACATGCTAACATCTAAAAGTCATAATTCCAGGACTTGAAGCCAAAAATAATGATTCATGTTAGAGTTACATTCAAGAGCCAATGAAGCATGTGTTGTTACGTGCAACATGAAGACAGCTTCACTAATTAGAACTGAAGCAAATTATTTTCATCACTGTGACAGGAGACAGATCTGAAAATATTTTAGTAGAGCTGAAAGGCAAAAGTGATGAGGCAGAGAAGGCCTTTTTTTTTTTTTTTTTTTTTTTTTGGATATTTAAAAAAATGCTGTCTCAGATCAGGGTCAGCCATAACTGGTTAGATTGTGTCCCCACTGGGGAATTGCTGCAGAGCAGCAAAACGACCACGGAGGATGGCTTTGCTGATGCAACTATGCGAATATCCAGATTGAGTTTAAATTGTGTTCCCCTTCCCTTGAGCCTTTTGATAGTTGAATCCAGGATGTAGTCGGGCTAGTTTGGTTCAACTTCCTTCTCTGCAGCTGCAAGACTTAATAGTTAATGCATCCCAGCATGATCGGATAATAAAACCCACTCTGGCGGGACTGTTGCACCCACAGCTGCAGTGGTGGAACATAAAAAAGCAGCTGGTAAGACCTAGCACAAAGCACTGTTGGCTTTAGGAGTGTGTGGAATAAATGCCACTTTGACGCGCTGCTCTGCTGTTTTTCTCGGTAGCAAAAATGTGTAAAAATTCACAAAAAGAACAAAGAACTCCTATCCTACACCAACATTTCACACAGTACACCTACAGGCTTACATAGAGTGCCTTTAATGATGAGTGTTAATGTAGCTGCTCTCTGAACCCTCGTCTCGTCAGTCACTGACAAGCCACGCTCATGCATACAGATACAGAGCACTCACTCTTCAAAACCCTCACAAACACACAATTATTGTCTATGCTTAAGCAGTTTAAGACCTTTTATTACATGTAAGACCGACTGAGTGATACTAGGCTCCCAGTATTCAACCTCCACTCTCTGGCAATCTATTCTTTCCTAATTATTTAGAGGAGCTTGGCTTGAGATCTACCTTAATTTGCCACTGTTCAGCATGCAATTAATCAAGGCTCGGGCTAACTGACAGCTTTAATAGATGCTCTCAGCTCCTCGGTGATTGTCTGTTTGGTGCCTGTTTCTTCAGTGCGTAGCCTCAGAACTCCGGAAAGCGTATCCTTCAAGATCAGCTACACACACAAGGACACTTCCACTGCACTGAATGGTAGGGTGGAGTGCAGAATGAGTACATTCATCTTTGCTTACCCACACCCACCTCTTAGCAGCACTGTGGTAATAACTCTGTTAGAAATATCAACCTTTGATTCTTTATGATACTGAAAGGCTCGCACTCCTGTGAAGTGCATGTGGCTCCAGTTCAGTTTAACTTCAAATGACTCCTGTCTTTCTGTTACTTTGCCTTTTAGATGAGCTGTGAAATTAAGGTTTTATCATTATTTAAAAAGGAGTTGGGCAGAAGTAACTTTGAGACACGTGCATGCATGGCTGCTTTTAAGGTTTCCAAATAGTCCTCTGGCACTTATGATTTCTGCTGCACTCAGATGGAGGGATGGGATGTTGCCTGAGGTATAATGCAATGAGAGAAATGTGGCTGCATTTACACTTGAAAAAAAAAACTTTCAGAGATGGTCTGCAATCTCCAGACAGCCTGGCCTCTGTGAGAATATGATGGAGTGTTTTATAAAACATTAACTCTAAAGTTAAGAGCACAGTTCAAGTGGGTAACACCTTCAGAGTGACCTTAATTTTTTCCGTGTTGCAGCTTAAGATCAGATGTTGCAGGCATGGGGGAGACCTCAGCACTTAAAAATCACAGCCACTTTGCTGTGCAGACGGTAAACATTAAGTCATGTTTTCTATACATTTACATCAGCACTCAATGCATGTTGCTGATCTCAATTTGTTCTCAAAAGTCTCTTTTATAGCAAAACCATACACCATCCAAAATATCTTAAGCTTCACCCACTCTCCAGTGTACATGAAGATAAACAAGCAATTACTATGTGACTTTAGTCAGTGACCAGCTCGATAACATCTGGAGAAAATGTACCTAAACTCAGACTGGTCTTTTTCTGCATTCAGCCATACTAGAAATGTGTGCATTGAATTTATCATTCCTATAACAGGGAGCTACATTTAGAATTCATTGTAGATGGTGAAAAAATACCCTCCAAGACCAAAAAAATACCAAAATATCAAAATTCCACAAAATCTAAGAAGAAACCAAGTCATGAAAATAAAAGGGGATAAAACAAATTGTTCATTTGCATTCAACAGAAAGGAATTCAAATCCATTCCCACCAGATTCAGTCTTTCATTCCGAAACACGGTTGCTGTTAAAATTACTTCAAGGAGGAAACACATCCTTTCATATTCCTCTGTGCACACTGCTGTGAACCAAGATGGAGCTCCAGCCTCACTTATCACTGTCTACTTCCATCATTGTTTCTGTTTTAGCGCCCCATAGGTGACCACAAATGGCAAATTACTGAGAGTACATGAAGATGAGTTGCTATAATGAAACCACAGAACAATGACAAAAAAAGCAAAGCGGGTGGAGAAAGAACCAGCAGTGCGATGGTTGTTCTACAGAGCCAGGTAAAAAGGAGGGCTGAAATTCCCCTAAAGCAGCAGCAGTGATTTTGCTGCTTTTGACAGGAACGCTTGGTGCATCTCAACTCGCGGTGGGAGTTCCTACTACAAAGTATTAGTGAAGCCACAAAATGGCAAGAAGCCTAATGAGAACTTCTGAGCCTTTTGCCAACTCATTTTTTTCTCCTCATCAATTCCTCCATGGAGACCAATCAAGACTTTTACGCATATGAAACACTGGATCTGTTAGCCACGTTTGGCACCAACTAAAAAGATGACCTGCTGACTTAACAATTCATAATATTACTATGAACGGTTTGACAAAAAAGGTAAATCTCACAAAATACACTTAAGAAAAAGGTCAAATAAAATAAACAGATTTGTGCCTCAGAAAATCCACTTCTGAAAAAAATCCCAAATAAATATTATAAATTATTCCCTACGCTCATACGCTCATTATTCCAATATACCTGCTGCGGTCTCTAGTAGGAATGTTAGTCATTTTCTTTGCTACAAAACCATCATGCTCTTAATTCAGGAAGAAGTTAGTTGTGTAGAGGGGTGGAAAATGTGAGGATTTTGACTCTTACTCATTAATATATGATAGGCGAATATCGTGCCCTGATTGGCTAACAGAAATGTGATTCTTCCAGCCGCTCTGCTTTTCCAGGGTAAAATGCAGCTTTTTTTTATTTTTATCTCCATAAATACCACAGGACTGAAGGACATCTGCCATGTTGTGTAGTTGCTAATGCTAACGGTTAGCTTCTACTAGCTGAGACATGCTCTGCCCTCCCCTGGCTGCTAATCAGCACATGCTTTTACGGTTGGAAGTGAAGGTAGTTGAGTCTTTGCATTGAAATTGATAGAGAGACGTTGATCTGTGTGGCTTTTTCAAATTGGGGTGTATGAGTACTTTCACATTCTGCATGCATGTGACACTGTGATTGGCCAGTAGTTCTTCAAGAAGAACAAGTTTTATACATTTCTCAGTGAATCTCACCTAAGCCCTCATGTTGAATAGATGTGTGGAAAGTATTTAAGTAAAAGCATGAACTTTTCCTGAAGCTATGTGAACATTGTGCTGTTATTGCTCTGTTGTGTATCAATACAATAATAATAATAATAATGCATTGAACTTATATAGCGCTTTTCTAGACACCCAAAGACGCTTTCACACACTCTCACATTCACACACTGCTAGTGATGGTAAGCTACTTGTAGCCACAGCCGCCCTGGGGAGGTCTGACAGAGGCGAGGCTGCCCCCTGGTAAGGAATACACTATTAGTTTCAACTTCAACTGCAGTGCCTGACCATAAAGAAAATACATAATTACAGGCTAAGATAAGTCCTGCATTTTTCAAATATATTTTTTATTTTTCATATTTACCCCAATGACTCTTTTACATGCTGTTCAATGCTTTTCTTGAATATTCATTAAGTTTAATATAGTATTTGACGTATGTTTACCTGGGGACGGGTTCAGTTTTGCTCTGAAGAAAGTTGTTCAGAAAAGTCCATGAAGGAGATATAATCTGTCATGTTTCTGTGTTTTTAAGCGCTTGTTTCAGTAAACGATGCTCAGGCAGTGCTGGGGTACAGAGTTTGGGAATCACTGTTCTAAGCAACTTTTCCCAGGTGGAAAATAGCAATCCAACTGTAACGGCCTTGGTTGTGATAGCGGTGGCGTGAAAATTGCAGGGCACACCACTCTCAGCAAAGTGTGCTTCAATCTCCATGGTTTTGCACCCAGATGCAGACCATGCATTGATAGAAACACCCTGGGGTTATGGTGATATGAATGGCCAAATTCTGACCTTTGACTCTTTACCCCTTACCTCTAACTGTGAATAAATCATTCTAAAGGGGTCCGTCCCACAGGATTATTGTGCTCCTGCTGCCTCAAGCTGCTCAGACAGAGCAAAGAAAGTGAAAAATATGTCAGTGGCTCCGTAGAGTGCACCGATACTCTGATTATTAATATTTTTTCAAAGTGCATCCCCACGCTTTTTCTTCAGTACTGAATAAGTTCTGTTTTCAGGGAAATTAAAAATATATATATTGCAAAGGCAAAACTACACAACACAAATTGTTTATGTCAGAGAAACTTTGCAACAAACTGTCAGTGACATCTCAGTAAGGTACATAGGACAGGCATTGTCACTGATAATAAATGAATCCTGCTTTCTTTCTCTGTGGCTACCTAAGGTCTGAAAATCATTAGATCATTTTAGCTGAGACTCTCAGACTAAAATAAAGATACAAAATGACTTAGAAATGGTTCAAACGCTGTGGTTTCTAAAATCAAGACCATGACCTCACTTTGGTGTCATGGTTTTCAGGATTTGGTGTTTATTTTTTGTCATCTCCAAGTTAGTAAAGCTCCTTATTCTTTGTGTTGAAGCTTTTATTTTTGTTTAAGCCTCATTGTAGATAATTAATATGTCTATTTTCTTGACTTCTTTACTATAATTATTTGGTTAAAATATCCTTTCTTGTTTGGTTGATTTGTTTTCAGTCCCATGAGGTGCCGAGTCCGGGTCCTAGAGGGCCACTATCCATTGTGTTTTAGTTGTTTTCCTGCTCCAACACACTTGATTCAATGGTTGAATCAGCTGTTGAGCAGGTCATGAAGCTCTAAAGAAGTATTTTAGTCAGACGCTGATTAGGTTTGTTGGAACAGGGATACAAATCAAACATGCTGGACTTTAACTTTATTTTGGCCCTCCAGGACCAGGATAGGCACCTCTGGTCTGTGTCTTCCAATCATTGTTTCCCTCAGTGTTCCAGTTCATTGTCACACCTGCACGTTATTCTGCTCATTGCTCCAGCAGCTCCTCATTCCAGTTCATCAGCTGCCCCTGCCTATAGCTGCTCCCTTAGCTTTCTGGGAGTGTGATGTGACCAGCCCCTGTTCTGCATCTATGTTCTTCTTCACTGGTCCCTTGGTCTGTCCTATTTTATAAAAAAAAAATCTTTTTATTTAGTTTGTCCTTTGTTTACATTGTTCAGCAATGAGAACTTGCTTGTTTTGACTTTTACTCATTTCTTTATTTTGCTTTTTGGGCTTTTTTTAAATCATCATCACTATCTTCTGACAGAAGTATTTTTGCTTGATTAGGAATCATGCAAAGATTTTGCAAGGTCATTTACTTGGATGAGAACATAAAACTATCAAAACAAGAGAAAACATTTTCCCAAACAACTACATTGTCTATTGGTTACATGGAAAACATGCTGAAACCCCCACATAAGTATTATATTCAGTTGAATGAAAGAATGATGTATCTGTTTTCATGGCACAGCAGATGCATTTGAAGCTAAACAAAAGGTGATCTATGGAGCAAATATTTTATCCTGAGCTTCAGTGATGCATCTCTGACCACAGCTGTTTCAAGGCACATCAAGCTCCAGAATTACTTCTTCACAAGTGAAATGTGAATAGCTGGAAGGAAACCAACCGGATATTAAACATGAAATAATTTCAGTGTGAAACTGCCATTTTCAGTTCTCTTCTATAGATGGGTCATCTATCATTTGCCCAACATCTGCCAGTGATTGTCAGATTTTATTCCAAACGAAATGGATGCGCTTGATATGCTTTCATATTCTGATAAATTTTCCAGCAGGAAGATAAATAGTCCAGATATGTTTGTGCTTGTACAAGCGTTTTACAAGGCTGGCACATTTGTCAAGTGCTGCTGAGGCTGGTGTGGAGGAGTCCTCGTGGATCGCCTGGTCTCCAAGAAGAGCTGAGGAAAGAGCAGATGGACAGTCATTTTAAATAAAGATTACACTGTGCATGTCTTTAAATAGAGCATCAGCATCAATCCACCCAGCTATGTCAAACTCATATTATCAATCCCGTGTGTGTGTGTGTGTGTGTGTGTGTGTGTGTGTGTGTGTGTGTGTGTGTGTGTGTGTGTGTGTGTGTGTGTGTGCACGTGCTGTTTGTCAGCTGGTTTCCTCCCACAAGGAGAGAGTTGGAGGTGAATTATGGTGTGTCAGCAGAGTTGGGTTTTGTTTTAGTTTTATATAAGTTGAGTATGAGTTGGCCCATCTCCTCTTCCTCTCTCTGTTTTATGCTGGTAAAACCAGACGCTCATAGGCAGACAGCATTGTTTAACTGCAGGGCCTAATTAAGTAGAGAGGTTAAAAAAATCAGGGAGGAAGTTGAGAGGAGGAAGGTTTTGAGTGCCAGCAGGATAAAGGGTCGGGTGCAGAGGGAAACGTTGTGGCCCACAGCACACAACATAAACCCTGTGTTGCTTTCCATGCATTTCGCTAACCATGGCATCACAATCACCAACTCATGGATCTGTTTTCCTGTGGCTTTGAAGTCCCAAGTCTCTATCCATGCACACTTCTTGATCAGCAACCCCACTGGCCGTGGCGTCCTTTGCACCCATCACTTCAGGAGTAAGGCTGGTTGGAGTTAATTAAATCTGAGCTAAGTGAAGCAGCAGAGTTGGGTGAGAGGTTATGGTCACCCATCTTCAGCTAGGACTGTAGGGTGTCCTGTCCAATCAGGGAGCAGAAGTGATGCACTGTATCGGAACGGCACAGGCAAATAGTTGAGGAGGACGGGGCAACATGCCGTTAAATTGAATGGGAAAGGATCTTCAAGGCTGGGTGCGGTTCTCGGGCAGAGAACATAGCTGGTAATTTCAACCTCAACTAATCACATAAATGCCACTGAGTGCTAGGAGCACCTGAACATGATGTTTGTATAATATTTTGTTATCTTTGTTGATGTGTTGCTAATGTAGTGAGAAAACCCTTTAATTAAACAACTAAATTAGAATGTTATTGTCATGCTGTGTTGTATTTGCAGGTTTTTCTCAGTGTGTGCAAACAAACAAAGCCCTGGCACTTATAGCAAAAGCTTATTGGGTTTCCTTTAAACTGAACTATTCTTATAGCGACAGTCTGATGTTCAAATTAGGTCTGAATCTATATTTATATTTGACTCCTACTCACATCGCTCATTTTACATTTCACTGTGATTAGCATCTTTGAATAATATGTATGTGTATTATTTATGTGGAAGACAAAATCTATTTGTGTAGAAGACGAGAACGTGTGTGTGCCAGCTGGACCATTCTCCGCGTCTGGGCATGAGTTCATTTAATGATTCATCAGTCATGAAGCTCACATCAGTGGAAAACTCCAAGTAACTTTTCAGTTACTTTAGTGATTTAATGTAAAGAATTTAGAGGTTAGTATATACATTTTTTTTACCAAAGTCAATAATTAGAGACAAATATGACCACATTTTTGTCTGATACTTGGTTGCTGGTGACTGAGCTCATCTTTTCGTTTTGCCTTGATCTTGTGTTTAAAGAGAAGCCTGGGATACTCGTCTCACCATAGCTGATGGAATTACATTCAAGAGAATCAGAAATTGAAGCACATTTTATCTCAGTTTATTTTCTGATATCCTCACAGCTTTTCAGGTGAAATGGGAACCCACATTCTCACTTTAATGTGCAAAAATTGTGGAAGGGTTGGAAAAGGTCAAGCACACGTGTGAATGTGTTACTTTTGGACCAAATTAAAGCTGAGATCATATTATTCTTGCTTTGTTTAAAGATGAAAGTTGGGCATTTGCATATGTATGGCACTTAGCTGTACTGCTCTAAAAGTCAATAAAAAAGAGAATGGCTCAGTAATCACCAATTAACAGTTGATGGCATAGAAAATCTTGCTGGTCAGACCATGGGTCTGTGCTGCAGGACAAGTGGTTCTTGTAAAATGTTCCTCTTTCTTTGTGGAAGGATAAACCGTGGTACATTATGAAGGAGACAGGAAGGAACAGCAGAGGAAGTAATTTTCACCTCTCGTTCATGAGAAGCATTTGCCTGGAAATGGCAGTCAGGCAAGTGGAAATTCATTCTTAAACCTGACTGAGTGGGATGTGATAACTCAGCTGCTGCAAACTGAGGATAAACAAAGATGAAGCCTGCTCACTGAAACATTTTACTGATGTTTGGCTTCAAAGGAGAAACAAAACCTTATCTAATAAAAATAAGTATAAAATCAAACCCAACATTTTTCAGTTAATAGGTTGGTTGGGTTGTGTGCTGGCTTGGTGTGTGTGTGTGTGTGTGTGTGTGTGTGTGTGTGTGTGTGTGTGTGTGTGTGTGTGTGTGTGCCTGGTTGGTGTGCTGGTTGATTTGTTGTTTCACATTTTCAACATTTCTTTCTCAAAATTAATACCGTATTTTCTGGACTATAAGCCGCTACTTTTTCCCACGCTTTGAACCATGCGGCTTATAATGACGTGCGGCTTTACTGAAGATTTTCCTTCACCTGCCAGGGGGCGCTAGCAGAAAGTTAAACAGGTGGAAGTCAAAAGTGGAAATGGAAGAAAGTGCTTATTTTAATTTAGCACATGCAAGCAGCCGGTACGACGAAGATTTTTTTTTTCAAATCCATACCCCCTCATCATGGAAACTACACGTATGAGTTCATATGTTGCCACATTTAAGTTGAAGGCCATCGATCTGGCAGTAAGGGAGGGAAACAGTGCTGCCGCACGTAAGCTTGGCATGAATGAATCCATGGTTCGGCGCTGGAGACGCCAGCGGGAAGAACTCATTCAAGCCAGCTTCACCCAGGGATGATGACAGCAACACGGACAGCGACACTGACATCGCCACAGAAAAGGTATGTGACGAAGCTCTTCTGAGGCTGTTCAACTCCGACACTGAAGAAGAGGTCTTTAATGGCTTTAGAGCGCAAGAGGAAGATGAGAGCGAATGATTTTTTCTGGTAGGCGAGTGTGTTTTATTTACTAACCAGGCATGTTTTGTGTGCAGTTTTTATTTTCTAATCATCCAGGGCTTATTAATGCTGTGCCAGCGCTGTTCTTTTCTTCTAAACATGCATGCAAATTACCGGTAATAACGTGCTAGTTCTGTTTTTATTTTATAACCATCCAGAAATATGAATGCTATCAGTGCTCACCCGTATTTAAAATTTATTTTGTTGAATTAAAACAACAACGAAAAACCTTCGTGTAGCGTCTTTCTGTCTAATTATCTTATGTTATGGCCATACATGCGCTGTGCGCCGGAGACCTGCATGTGGCTGCTGTGTCGCGGCTTGCATTTGAGTGTGGTGTGTGTGTGTAGAAAACCAATTTTTTTGTTGGTGCGGCTTACATTGAGGTGCGCTCCGGAAATTACGGTAACAAAAAACTGAGAATGAACTCATTGTTTTTGGTGCCTTTTTGTTAGTAAATCTAAAAGCATTGGGTTGTCATGATCTTTGGTAACTCCAACAGCTTTGATTTGCATAGACAACATGAAAAAAGTCAAATCTACACCTCTCCTCAGTGCTTGCCAACTTGTTTCCATGGGAGCCCCTGAAGGGAAACTCACCAGGTGTAATTTCTAAGCCTAATCTCTGAAATATCATGATAAAAGTGTTTCAGTAGATGTGAGAATGATTTTAATCTCCAGTCACCCTAAAATACATTTCTTTTTGTTTAAAACACAATGACTAAAACTTATCTGCCTTCTCACTCAAATCCTGCCTGCAGCTTAATTGCCCCCTAACTATTACACAGCAGGTTATTTGCCATCACACCTACTCAGTGAAAAAGAGTCAGCAAGAAGACCAAAATATGCAAAGAAATAAATATCAAAGTTCAGACCATTAGTAGATGCTATAACTGATAGAAGTCGACTTTATTAGTTGGATATTTTCTTCATAGAAACAGGTGTGTGGAACCATAGATGCCAATTATTTTTATATCAAGAAGCTCAGAAAGAGAAAATTATGCCAAAAACATGTTGGTGTAGTTATCATTCACTCTAGATTCTGGCTGAGTATAATACACCCAGGTGGCAGAACACATCAGGCCATGCTTTTGTCACTGGTCTTCCAAATAAGAAGTCACATTGTGACAAAGTTGGCTGCAGCTGGTAGAAGTTTGTCACTAAAAATCAAAACAAGCACTGAAATAACTTTATTAAAAATCCAGAATAAATGGAAATGGTAGCTGCGTGGTTCAACAAATCAGTCCACTTTGATTAAAACTTGCTTTCCTTTTTGTTGTGTTAGTAAAAAGGACACATTCACTCTGACTTCATCACAGGAGGTGGACAGTGGAGCATACTTTTTTTTATACAAAATGCAGCTTAATTGAACTTTTCCCAGCTAAATCTGCATTTTGAATATTACTTCTGTTCACGTCACAATTGTTGTCAAATCCCAGTGCAAAGGCTCCCAAGCAACTGATTATCTGATGTATGAATTACGTCTACATATCAATTAATATTGATGCACTACATTTATAACTTGATGTCTTCAGATATGTTCCATTCTTTCTAGGTTTTATTTTTAGTCATGTCAAGCCTGTTTACGTATTGATTTATCTCTGGAAAGTGCTTTGGGTTACACTTTTATTTGGACAGTGCTGCACAAATGAAGCGGAGATGAGCTGAAATCTGAATTTAATTACAGCATGCATTACACTGTTATTGACATCTCACCTGATCTGCACTTTAAGTGTTATTATTAGAGTTATTTGCCCAGTCATACTGGTCAGTTTTCCTTCTCTATAAAGAAAGGCTTGAACCCAAATTCCAAATTCCCTCACTTCTCCATCCTTTTCCGTTTTTGGGTGTTGAACTTTGCTCCTAATGCTAGCCATCCAAGGCTCTTCATTTATCATTCAAGCTCAGATGAAAAAAAATGGCGTTTAATTATTTATTTTCTGCCTGTGTTCTGGGAAATTTGGGGGCAGGACCTTGTCGTCATTTACAAGAAAACCTCAACAGATGATAAATGTTCTGACCTGGTGATATGATTGCAGCCTTTTCTGCTTTCCTCTGTCCCATCACTGTGTTTTTTTTCTTTTTCCTTTGCAGTCCACCTCCAGTAGAAATCGTATATAGAATTGTATTCCTCTGAGGTTTGCAGTAGTGCTCTCTTCTATACACGATGTACCAGGATATGTACTTTTCCAAGAAGCAAAAAGCTACCATCATTCAGTACTTAGAAGTAAGCTTAATGAATCCCTAAAATACAGTTTGAAGTGTGTATTATCTGGACAACGTCTTCTCATGCATATAAAATCTACAATACTTTTTCCTAATTATGTGTTGAAAACAACTTTTAACTGACCGATTCAGTTCAAATGGATTCCTTAAAAAATGAATTAGAACATGTATCAAAATCAATTTATTCCAAGTATTTTTTCCAGCAAAAACCTAAAAAAGATGAGCACTTGACAGACTACAACTAATGGGCCATTCCCATCTGTACCGGGTCGGCCCGGGCCGGGTAGCGTAGGTTGTTTACATATCTGGGTGGCCTGGTATTTTTCCGGGCCAACCAAGGCTCATTCTCAGCCCTCTTCTCGAGGGGGTCTGCTTCAGGCCGACCAGGGCCAACACACCCACTGCTGACAGCAAATTCACACCTTCCATTAGAGCAAGCCTCTGATTGGTGGGTAGAATCAGCCCACATGGGCTTAAGGCAAGGATGTGTGGAATCAACCGGGCCAGGCTGGGGCCGACTGGGACTACCCGGCCCGGGCCGACCTGGTACAGATGGGAATGGCCCATAATTACGGACAGAGCTGAAGACTGACTGTAGATCAATGAAATGGCCCTAATTGCACTGTTCTGACTCTTGAAACAAACCAAGCAAGGTGAGACCTGTGATTAAAGGCAATGCAGAACACCTTACAATAGAGCGTGATTTCTACCCATCATTTGGCAAAACTATCTCAAGAGGGAGTAGGAGCTGACATGTACCCAAGGAATTAAAATAAAGGGCCGAGGGTTCACATACTTGGGTCTTTTCTCTCCAATTTACTCTCGGTTTTGTGCGTAGGCACCACTGTGCGTGTGCACTGTGGTTTGATTAGTAGCTCCCCGGGGAATGACAGGAGGAAGAGAATGTGTTTACTTCAACACTTTTACACCATATACAATGTACAGTTTGTGGTCTTGATTGAGCCCAGTAGGCCTATTGAGATCGTAGACTTTGCTCTCCCCAAACCTCAGTGGGTTAATTAACTAGACTAGGTAACTAGCTAGCATCCTCTGATTGCATTAACAGACAAACAGATCTATTGAATTGGTGTCTTGTAGCCTCGGCAAAGTGAAACGGCTTCTTTCCATAAAACTGGGGAAATATTTTTCTTTTTCTTCTGTGTATCAAAGAATGTCCAGCAAGAAAGTTGTGCCATTGCTTTCTGTAGCTGGGACTCTTGGGAACATTTTTTTGTTTTCAGCAGAAAGGAAGGAAGAGGAATGTGGGCATTCTGCTTTTCTGTTTTCTGTCCGTGGACATCAGCATTTGTGTTTTTCCCCTCTCAGTGGCTGTGGTAAGACATCTATTGCAGATTTTGTTATTTATCACACTTTGGCTAGTAGAACTTTCTTCAGAAAATACATCATTTTATACAAACATTTAATCTATTTGCACACCTGCCTTGCACCAAAAATAAATAAAGATACCATCTTAAATTTATTAAAAGGGCTAACACCCGTAAAACTATTAAAACTCAATATAAATGAAGATGGAGCTTTCACTTGTGAGTGATTTACTCTCACATGTGAGGTTAATTCTTGGCATAAACACATCTTTCAGCTGTGCCTATGTCTTTGATTGTTTTAAATATTACTTAAAAATGCATTTAAATCTATCAAATAGTGCTGCCTGAAATAGCTCACATGCCACTTTTTGCTGATGTTTGCTATCAAGTAAATGTTTATTTTCGACTCTTACACAGGTGGGTGTAGATCCATGACATCCCATAAAACCCTCCCCAGCTCAAATTAAACTTTAGAGCAAAACCTTGATGCCAGCTGCCCTTTGTGCAAAACCAGAACAGCTTGCATCTGTCTCTGTTGCCTCACTGAGCTGCATTCGTCCTGCAACAGAACGTTTGTGTATACTATACCAAGCTTATTATCCTATTACTCATCTGTTCATGTGGAGCAAATGAGTAAATAGACGCTGCAGCGAAGTAGAATGGCACATTGAATGATGAATTTGTCTTTTCACAAATCCTTGATGACAACAAGAATGTCAAGTACGTATAACTTGTAACCTTTACTTATTTATTTTTATTTCTTTATTGACAGAATTACACGTTACAGTGCCAGTCACAAGGCAAAGAGTTACAAGAAGCATAAATGACTTATCTGGAGAATGGGGATGCATGGATTACTAATCATAACAAATCCCAAAAAGAAGGAAGGAAAAAGGCTTCTGAACGAGCCGTACGCAAGCCTTAATCTTCCTCTGCGAAAATGGTGTGGAAATCTGAGCCATTATTGTCTTCAGCAGTGAGATATAATGAGCATACAATGCTAGTCTGAGAGGTTTCACCGAAGTGCTGAGGCTTAAGAAAAGAGGGAGCATAATTCATCTTGTTTGGAAGGCAACTCTTTTTAGGGGCAGCATTGGGGGAGGGGGGTATTGCTTCTCTTTTACACAGAAACTCTGTAATCACTTCATGACACTTTGAGAATCAATACTGTTGGGTATGTTTATTTATTCAATCCAGGTGTACCTCAAAGAAAGTCCAAAACACACAAGGGGGGTTAGAGATAGTAATGTTATTAATACCATTTACCAATACACACAAATAATCAATAATCAGATTTTGCAAAACCAGAGAGAAAAAAGTAACACACACACCAGTTGTGGGAGGTCGGTTTAGTCTCTCAACGAGCCGAAGCTCATCAAAAAGTTTTTTTCACAGATGACATATGACATAGCACACACACGTTAAAAGATGACCACACCTCCTCCTTCACAGACAGCGAACTTTCCCAGGTTCAGAGAGCTTGTTGTGATAACAGAACTGCAGACTTACAAGGTCGACTTTCCCCTGTGGCAGGGGCCGGTTTGATCACACCAGATGGTTCCCAGACAAAATCATCTTCCATGCATCCAATACTGTATTTACCACGTTAAATGTGAATAAGGCTAATGAACTCTGTTTGAAAAAACAATACTATTAAAAAGTGAAGGTGAAAATCAGCTTTTTATCCAACAAATACTTTGTATGAAAGATTGAGAAAAAGGGGGGAAATCTGCATCTTAGTGAGAACACAAAACTTAAAGCTGACAATTTTTATATGATTATTATAAGATATTACGAATCCCTCATTTTCGTTCACATAGGTGTAAGGCAGATCTGGCTGAGGATTTGTGTAGTTTTGTAGGATTTTACAAACGAAGCAAGACTTGGAGCAAGAAATCTGGATTTATGTTCTACTTGTATCAGATGTAGTTTTAAAACAGCTCTCGACACTGAAGAGCAACCTAATATTGGGACTTTTTCACAATTTGTAAAGAGGAACTTCACTCATATTTTAATACATATACAGTGGTTTATAATAGGAAGGAATGCCTTGTAAGTCGTACTCTGGGGGAAAAGCTCCGGTGCACCTGTTTCAGCACAGAAAATTCAGCCAGAGGAGAAAGTGGCTACAGGCAACAGCATTTTATTTATTTTGATATATATTTTTATTTATTTATGGAAAGCCCTTTGAGATGTAGCATCTCATTTTCAAGGGGGTCCAAAAAAAAGTTACAAAATTACAGAAACAGTCACGTATATGTAAGTTACAAAACACAAACGGAACAAAACAAACATGCTCCAACATCCTTTACTCACCCCTGCTGTTATAGCTTTATTGGTATTGGGTCTCACAAAGTAAAAATCTATAGATATCAGAAACAAATCTTAATATAATGTAACAAGACAGCAAACACAGGGAGTCTTGAAGAGACAATGTGCAGTTTTAATCCGTTAATCTTTGGAAAATTCCATTGAAATATTGTTGAAGATGAATTAAGTGATGCCCAGTTGTTGAAAAATATTGGCAGCTTCGTAACACATAATCATACAAATCAGGTCTTAAAATACATAAGAGCGGGTCTAAGTCTCTGGACGACGCCATATCAGATATATATTTCATTCTAGATGGAAGTCAAAGTATATGCTTTTAATCAAAAACAATCCGGTTATAATCCTGTCTTTTAGATCGAATCAAAGATTTCAAGTCAAACGTCATTAATGAAGATCTTTTCATACAACAAGTGCAACTCAAGTGCTGTACAAGATCACAAACAACCACGCAACAGTCAACTTCCCACCACTCCCCCACAGATCAACATCCAAGATTCCTTCTATGTCTCCCTCCTCCGACCCCCAATCCCATCCCATGCAAATGCACGCACACACACATACACACACAGACTTAAAAGCTGCAATGAAAGGACAACTGGCTGAGAACAGATGAAATAGGCAACAAAGAAGAAGGAAATGCTATAAAAAGGAGCCAACTCCACTGGGAGCAGCAGGGTTGGAGGGCTGTAAACAATTTAGTTTATAGTACTATGTGTTCGATGTGGACATTTAAGTATAATCCAGCAGAGTAGGTGAAACAGTGAGTTTAGCAGTCTTGAATTTTGTTTTAAGGTATTTGGTAAATAAAATCAGCATAATCAATAATAGGTCTAATCAACTGCGTAATTATCAGTGGCGGCTTGCCCATAGGAGGGCTAGGGTGCCTTCCCACCAGTCTCACAGGTATATTAAAGAGTTGGCTTATTACTCATATGCACCTTCCTGCTAATCTCTCGACAGGCTTGTTTTTATCTAAACAACATCTATTGAAATGTGCCCTGCCAAAAAAGAAATTCACCAGCCACCACTGGTAAATATTCTGTTCCTAACTTTATGATCCAAGCAGTTAACAGATCCGAACATAAGATTGAGTGGAATAAATTATTTAAAAATAAATAGTCAATATGAGGATTAATATTCAATTCTGGATCAAGCCAAAAATCGAGATATTTAAAAGTATCAACATGTTGCACAAAAGACCCATCAATAAACTGAATATTACAATCTGAGAATGAAGAAGACGAAGATAGTATCATATCTATAGCGCCTCTCAAGATAAAAATCACGAGGCACTTCACCTAATGTAGACCCCTGAGACACTACTGCTCTAGAGCACTTTGCTCAGAATGAGCGCCATGGAAGGAAACAAACTGTTGCCTACAATGAAGTTAAAAATTAAACCGCAAAGTAGCCTTAGTGTCGAGGCCCATCTAGTTAAGTTAATGAAGAAGTAGGTAATAGTCAACAAGATCAAAAACTTAGATAAATCAAAAATAACTATTTGGAGCAGTGGCAGACTGGTAATGAGCGAACACAAGAAATAAAATGTCAAAAGAGGAGTGTGCTCACTTGAAATGTTGTGGTCATAAACATCCAGCTGCTGATGATAATGAGACAGATGAGAGTTTAATTCTGACCTGGACTGATCTGGATTCGATTTTACAGCAGCCATGATGATCATTTATGAAATTTCTTGTTAAATGCATAAACCTTCACCTCTAGCTTATATTGTCTTTGGTTCAGGGGCGGATTTAGGACTGAAGAAGATCCAGGGCTTAACACACACACGCACGTGCACACACACATGCGCGTGCGCACACGCACACACACACACCTGTGACACGCACTAGTCAACATCATATATATTTGTCTTGTACCACATAATTTTTAATCTGAAGCTACATATTAAGCATATTCAGGGCAGAGTATTGTTCCTGTTAGTGTTTCGTGTGAGATGATAGTAAATATTCCCTTTCTTTCTCCATCAACTTTACCTGATAGTAAGCTAACTTTAGGCAAACCAGCAGCACAACAAATATTTTCAAATAAGACTCACAAACCTGAGTCAACACCAGTCTCATCAAAGCTGGGGTTCTGTCGCGGTACTTTTGGTCTAAAAAACATCCTCATGTCCATCTTCACATGCGTTTCAGGCAGAGACTGTAGAAGAAACCAGGCACTGCAGAAGAAGCCGGCTGCTGAAGGGCTTCTTCTTCTTCAGTGGTGGAGGCTCACGCAGGCTGTATACAAACTACTGCCAGCTGCTCCCTCTCTGTTGGACTTTGGTACTGCATGTTACTTCCACGATTTAGATCAGGGGCTTTTTATAAAACATTCGGGGCTTGAGCCCAAGTAGCCGGGCCTAACACCGCCCCTGCTTTGGTTCATAGTCTTTAAACCCCTACGTAGCGATAATGTCTAGATGTATATCTATATTTCAAATGTGGCATAGATTTAGCTTGTTTATAATCTTATATTAATTAATTGGGGCACCACCAGTTTTCGGAACTGGACCGTTGGATTTAATATCTATATCTTCGCAATGTAATCAGTCTCAGCGTTAACACCACAAATTAATCCAAAGGATGAATTATTGACGGAATGCGCCGATTATTCCCGAGAATTGCTAGACAATGATCAGGCATTATTTACGTTTTGTGAATTTATTACAACATCAGTTAATACACTGACAAAAGGACCAAACACAGCTTACAGTTTCATGCATGGAATTAAGAAAATTGTTAACCCAAAGCTTTATGGCAATGATAGAAAATAACTGATCCGTAATAAAAGTGGAAATTCGGTGACACCAGGATTATAGAAAAATGGGGAATAATTTCTAAAGGGGGACAAAGTGAAATGTTCATGTGGGTTTAGGTGAAATGTTCATGTGGGTTTAGGTGAAATGTGTGTGTGTGTGTGTGTGTGTGTGTGTGTGTGTGTGTGTGTGTGTGTGTGTGTGTGTGTGTGTGTGTGTGTGTGTGTGTGTGTGTGTGTGTGTGTGTGTGTGTGTGTGAGTGGATGCAAATGAGAGTTGGTGTCTGTGTGTGTGTATGCGAATAAGGATTTGTTGCGGCAGAAGAAGAAAGGGGTGTCTTGAGAGCTAAATGTGAATGTGGGTTCGAAATAAACAAGCCATAAAAGAAATGGGCTAATCTGAATTCACTTATCAGGCTTAGCACAAAAGTCAGCCAGATGAGATGCTTCACAGACCTGCTTTCCGTCGCCGGAAGGGTGGCCAGCGGCTCCAACAGCCTTGGGTTCCTGGCTCGTGGCCTTTTTGGATTAAATGATGCTGGCTCCCTGGTCGGTCAACGTCGGTCGTGGAAAGGGGAGGATGTCGTAAATCCTCGATCGTGGCTTGACTTTTCGGTTCCTTCACTTCAGCGGCCTCGAAACGTGAAATTATCCCAAACAGAGCCGAATCATCAAACTGTTCCAAATTGCTTTTACTCTTAATGTGAGAACTTGACCGAACACGCAGACTTCCGGTTTCACGTAGAAAGTCAAAACAAAACGAACAGAGTTGCTTCTATGTTTTACCGTAATTTTTGAGAGCTAATTACTTGACAACTGTAAAGCGCCGGGTTCTGCTGTTGCCGGGCCCAGATGGAAAAGCCCAGCAGAGGTTCGCTTAAGGCAGGGGTGTCAAACTCAAACTCACAAGGGGCCGAAATGAAACTTTGGGACGGAGTCGAGGGCCAAACTTAATATTTTTTTTAAAAGTGACGGCAAATTTGCACATTTTCTTTATCAGCATATATGCAATTTTGAACCTTTAAATTTGGAAACAAACTTATTTCTGCATTAACACTGAATGTGGAATAACCAAATTACACACGAGCAAATCAGTTTTAAATAAAAGGCATCAGTGGTATTCATTACTTGTGGTATATTCAGCATTTTTAAAATCTATTCAGGATTTATGTTTTCTTGTTTATTCATTTTTCTTATTTTTATTCTCCTTTTTTTCGCTGCTGTGACATCTAGCTTTCCCCACTGAGGAACAATAAAGGGATTTTCTATTCTATTCATCTATCTGCAGCCTTTCCACTTCCTGTTTACTGTAGGTTAAATCTTTTCTCACATGCCAACAACAAAATAAAAATATCATTTTATCTTAAATGAAAATGCAACATCTCACCTGTTAACTTTCATGTTTTGGAGCAGAAAAAGAGCATAAAACCAACATATTTAAAGCTCAGTTTGCTCCACTGGTTTACTGTGATGCTCAACTGTTCCAGCCAGATACCTGCATCATGGGGTTGATCTGAGCTGAGGAGGAGACTCCTGTTGTTTTGTTCATCTTCATCATAATAATGACAACATTAGATGACAACAGGTGCTCACATAGGTTTGTGCTGATGAACATGTCTGAGCAGCTTGACCACGTTGTTGTGTGTCGGGGAGGAAACACGACAGCAACCACAGAGCCGTGCTGGTTTGAGCGTGTCGCTGTTCGCTGGAGTTATATCAGCTCTGTCTGGAAGTTAGTTTGAAAACTTTCTCTTTCAGTCGTGAACACATTACTGAGCGGCTAGAATCTCCGTTTCTGGGCTTCAACGTCAGAAAACAGCTGAGTGAACTCGGCGCTGAGTCAGAGGAGTGTCGTTTGTCCGAGACAGCGGAGCTGCTGACACCCAACTACCTCTGACTGCCTCGGCGCTGAAAAAACACAAAGGAGGGGGCGCGTCTGCTCCGCGCTGGCGCCGCAAAGCATCATGGGAGTTGTAGTATTTGCGGTCAAATCGGCCAGCGGGCCAGTTTTAATATATTTTTGATATTTATCTCGCGGGCCACATAAAAATGCTCCGCGGGCCGCATCTGGCCCGCGGGCCTTGACTCTGACATATGTGGCTTAAGGCATCTTTCTTCTTTGTTCTGCCACATGAGGTCTGAACTTCTGGTTTTATAAACTTTCTTTTTGTCACACCCACATGTATTTCACTCCTTAACCACTTGATGGCACCGTGGTTCTTTCACATAACCTTTGCCTTTCCAACAATGATCACAGTTTTCCAAAGTTGGTCCAGATGGGGGTCAAAGTATTACTTTAAACAGAGAAGAACTAAATTTATGTCTTAAAACTGGACAGTTTTGCCATTAGCATGAATTTTAACTGGAGAAACACCAAATGACAGAGGTTTATCATAAAAGAAACACAAAACAAACAGTTTTGGTCTGTGGCTGATAAGATTTTAACTTAGAGCACCTTGATTTCTAGTTTAAAGGTAAACAACCTAAACACCTTATTTGACTGTAGATAAACAGGAATGCAAGGTTTATAAAGACTAAGGTCTTGCAGCTCCCAGGAGGACCTAAAAGAAGTTTTACAACTTCCCCTATCTTGAGAAAAGGGGTCAGTCTGAGGTTGATGTTAAACAAACCCGTTTTCTAATATTATTTGCGCCTCCTGATTGGCGCAGAAGTGAGGCCAGTCAAATTGGTGCAATTTACGATCCTGGGAGAGAGTCGTAGGAGGTAACCAGAATGCTGGAACTGTGGGCCAGTTTCAAATTCCCCTTTTTGTTTTCTTCTGCTAACTGTGAGAGGAAAACCTTTGTGAAAATGGTTATGTTCTCCTTCGTGTAAATCCAAACAAAGTTAATCTGAGGATATAAAATGTGGATTTCCACTACACCTGGTATTATTATTGGTGTATATAAACAGTATGAGGAAAACAATATATACTGATCTGTCTGTCTAGTGAATGATGCAGTCATTTTGCAATGGTGAGACCACACACACACACACACACACACACACACACACACACACACGCACGCACACACACACTTTTTTATGTATCTGCTTGTGGTATGATTCTCTTGACCCAGACATGCAGTGTGGCACCTATTAGTCTCAAATTCAGGTGGATGATGGTGGCCGATTTCATCTAATGTGCAGGAGGCACGTTCAACAGAATTAAATATAATTTCCGTTTGTGCAACATAAGTACAGATTATAGCAGCAGAACACACATATTTATATTTTTGAGGAAAGAATCAGGGCACATATGAAGCTTTAATTTAGTTGTTTTACTTTTTTATGTCAGTAGGTGCTCAATCTGAGTCACTTTTAGTGTTAAGCGTAAATTGTGACCTGGGATGGTTTTAAAATTCCCGGCCTGAATCATGTCCCAGTCCGCCCCTGATTTGGAGTCTTTTTTGGACTTCTCGTCCAAGATTGGATAGCTAATGCAGGAAATAGCTGTAGGACACAACTTTCACGTTCAGCCTGTTAAACTCAGAGTGATCGATTACTTTTAAAAACAAGTAATAAATTGTTTCTCTGTGAATTTCCTCTTTAAGCAAGTTTTGGTTGCAGTGAGCATTTATGCTTGCATACCTTTTGCCTTTAGTACTGATATCCCATAACTCCACTGCTATTGAATTTCTAAGCTAATGCTATATTCTAGAGATGGATGACACATTAAATGCATCGTCTTTACAGCGGATGTATTTAGGAAATGTAATAGCCCCTGCTGTGCGTGGACAAATGCCCATTTTCTTCAACAGTCAACTACAAGAGGCACTCTGTACAATATCTGATGCTTTTGATGAGTAACAACATTAACTTCAGCACAAGATCTGCCTCATCCAACCAAGTTCTGCTCCTCAGCAAAGACTAAAATCACTTTGTGTTTCTCCTCTTTTTACATCCACAGATGGTTCTCCTATTGCACACATGTAACCCTGTGATCAAACACTCTGTGATTTTTGCCTTGTTTTGTTGTTTTCACTTATTCCTCTATAATTACAGCTAATTTCCATGAAGCCCCCTCCGGTCCAACTCTGCTGCTGCTCTGCAGCCTTCTGTAAAGTATACCCTGCATTCTCTGGCTTCAAGCACACTAACTTTAAAAAAAACAGACCTCTGTTCAGAAAGAAAAAGATGGCTTTCTTCTATTATTAGGACAGATCTAACAGATTTTACCATCAGCAAAATACAAGTTTTGAATGTCCTACAAAACCTTTTAAAATACAAAAACAATAAAAATTAAATTAAAAAAATCACTTCATGTCTTTTTTTTTGTTTGTTTTTATTTGAGCTTCTTCTAGAAGCATTTAGGATAAAAGGAAGACACAACTGTAAAGAATGAAGGTAAAAAGGTACAACAAAATAATAAAGTCACGTTTAAGATGAGTCATGAAGTAAAGATTTAAAGTGGGTATTACATCTATAATTGTTTAGACAAAAGCAGTGAGTCAGATATTCTATTTACTCCAAAGTGGTTATGTTGGCTCACATTGTATGTGGGGTGCTGACCGGGCATAGCACATCCTGTAATTAATTGTTGGAAGTCCTACCTGTCCAGACCATCTGGACAAAGAATTAGGCCACTGCGGTACCCTCTAGCTTGATGTCATTATCCCACCAACATCCTCCCCTCCCCCTCACACCACATTGGAACCAGTAACATGTTTTTTTTTTTTTTTTCATTATTTTCCTGTGAACTTTTTATCATAAGGACACAGCGTCCTTTGAAGCAACCCAATGGGGCATGTTGGATCTGGTATTGCTCTGAAGTGGTGTTTTTGGCAGTTGTGATAACTCTCACTAAAACAATGAATATAGGCCAGAGATTATTAAACCACAGGACATTTATTTCTCCCTAGAAAGCAAAATCTGGCCTTTTCTAAACAAAAAAGCAACATTATTTGATTAACTGTATATACACATTAGCAGTGGCGGGCGGTGCGTTCCACCCCCCTGGCCCTTCAGTGATTTCCTAGTCAGTCCAATCTCATTTAATACACCTTACAATACCATCAACAGGACATCACAGCTGGAGGAACCTCTCTCTCTCTCTCTCTCTCTCTCTCTCTCTCTCTCTCTCTCTCTCTCTCTCTCTCTCTCTCTCTCTCTCTCTCTCTCTCTCTCTCTCTCTCTCTCTCTCTCTCTCTCTCTGTCTCTCTCACACTCACACACACACACACACACACACACACACACACACACACACACACACACACACACACACCAGTGGCTGGTCAAGACACGTAATTTCCGGAGCCTTTAAAATCAAACTCGCATTCCCATTTGAGAGTAGGAAACTAAGACCATGGATACTGTCAAATCTCAAAAATGAAAGACGGGTTTAAGAGATGAGACAATAAAATAAATAAGTAAAGCAAACACATTATTTGCATTTGTTTTGGAGAAAATTGCACCGCGAAACAATTGAACATGTTGGCGCAGCTGCACACACCACGTCATACACAATATAAATTATATAGAAACAGAACACAGAATAATTTCATTTAGACATTTTATTTCATTACCATTTATTGATTATTAACAAAATAAAATGACAAAATATTAAAAATGTAAAATGTAATGTAAAATGTTTCTACTCACCAACGTAAATGTCCAGCATGGATCTCCTCCTCTACTGCTCATTTGAAAATAAAATCCATCCTTCTTTCATTCCTCAGGAAAACCTCAGTGGCTCTGTACAGTTTATCTGTGCGCTTCAGGTCCATGAGTAGATCCTTTTCTATGGACATGGAGGCTAATGCTGAAAGACGTGTCTTTCCGGCCGTGTTTCTGGCGTACATTTTAACGCGCTTTAATGCTACCAAATCCATCTGATGCGAGCAACAGGCATTCCCAGCAGAATAACCTGCAGCGGTTCTCTGAAGCTGTTAGCCATGGGTACCGTTCATAGTTGCTTGCCTGAAAATGACGAACAAATCCTTTCCCCTGCTGGGACAAGCCAGCTAGCATTGGAGTCGGACGACCTGTTCTCACAAGATCCATTTTTTCTTGAAAGGTCCGTCTTGAAAATGGTGTGGCAAGTAAATTTGCAACCAAGTCTGTCTTCTCCTCTTTCAGCCATCATGTGTTCAAAAATACACCGATAGCTGCCTATAGATACAAATCTCTGTATTTAGTTTTGATATTTTGCTTAGTGCCGCTAGAAAAGTTCTAACTACTGCTTATCCAATCACAGGATGCGTTCATGTCAACTTTTGCGTGAGGCCTGGGCCAAGCTGACTCGTGAGCTGATTGGCTATCGCAACTAGATTGTCTCTGTTCACTTACAGCGGACAGTGGGCTTCTCGATTGATTCTGAAGGCCTAGAGCAGACTTAATCTGCCTGAAAACACAAGCTAGCTTAAATCTGATTGGATAACACCCAACCTTGGTATTTTAACACTGGAAGCAGCGCAGCCAAGTGGGTATAATAGGATATAAAGAAAATAGACCAGTAAACATTTTTTTGTATTTAAAAATATTTACCAGAGGAAAAAAAAATACATTTACGCTTTTGAGTACGTTTAGCCCAGCGAGAAGGCTTTGCTGGCCCTGACTGCCCACCACTGCACATTAGTGAGTGACCTTTTTCCTTCAACACACTCCTCAGATGTGTGTTGGGTCTAATATTTTGCTGTAGCCTACAACAATTTAAAAACATATTTCTATTTTTTATTTAACCTTTATTTAACCAGATGAGTCAATTGAGAACTCGTTCTCATTTACAACGACAATCTGACCAAGAGGCAGCAGCAACAGACACACAATTAGCTTTACACCAAAGAATAACAGATAAGATAAAAACAAACAAGATCAAAATGAAATAAAAGAGTTAGACATAAAGACAAAGAAATGTTCTCATATATAATATGTACAGACAATCAAAACAGACTTAAAACGGTCTTTAAGTAATCAGAAGCACATGATCAGAAACTATTAATTGTAATGAATTACTGAAGGTAGATAATGGACTGTAGGTAGTGAGCTTCAGTGATTTTTGCAGCTCTTTCCAGTCGTTGGAAGCAGCAAACGGACCGAAAGCAACTATTGGACCATCCGGTTGCCTGCTAAACTGTATTTACCTGGGTGCAACATGCATCACATGCTGCTGCATTTTGCAGCAGAACACCACTGGTGAAACAGGTTCTCCATCAATAATAGCATAGAAGGAGAAACAGCTGGCTGCTACCACTTCAACTGTAAGACAAACTGAGTCCCAAAAAGAAAAAACACCATATGAAGTTTTGGATAACAAAAGATGTTTGGAAGAAGAAAACAAAGACTGGTGTTTAGCACTTTCTTGTTTGCTCTGGTAATGCAGGTTCTGGTATCAGACCTAGGAATGATAGCCGATGGGAGGGGTGAGTGTTCTGCAACTGTAGCTTGTTTAGCAGATTTGCCATTGCAGCTTTTTGTGAACTGTCTTTACATTGTTACGAAGGACTGTTTTTATACATGTCGGCAAATTTAAACTTGGCCGAAGCCATCAGGGAATTTGATCCCTGATTTGTTTGTGTGACATAAAATGTTTCTGTCTATCACTGCACAATTTTTCAAGTAGGTTAAGAGGTGTGCCGGAATTTCAAGTTTGTTCACTGGAAACATTGAGATTATCAGCATGCAGTAGCAGATGGACTGTGAGGTGTAGCACCGCGCGGCCAGACGGGGGCTAAAAGGTGCTGTTTTCTTATAAAAACAGCTGCCACAAAAGATAAGCTCAGCGCTAAAAGTTTTGCACCCCCCACCCCATAACAGTTTGCCTGGAACAAGGTATCCTTCAGCTTCCATCCAAGTATTTGACATTGAACCCAAAAGCAATTAAACTCAACATAAAACACACATAATTGGAATTTGTTTGAAGCATGCAATATGAACAAAAATGTGGATACTAGGGACAAAATAAAAACAATGTCTGAACTTTTAAAGGATTTTAATGGAGAATTCCATAGAGTAACTGATACATTCAAAGATTATTTAAATCTGTTTTCATAATAAAGCTCGCTTAGCCAATTCCTCCTTTCTGCATTACCTTTCGCCTGCTTAAAAGATTATAGCTGCTCTTCTCACTTCCTTACCTGGGAAAAGTCAAGAAAGTCATTAAGTTACTCAGACACCGTCAGTGTTCAGGATACTGAAAATGATGGGAGAAATCACTGAAGTGCCATGAGAAATGGCCTTGTTAATGATTTCTTTGCAAAAGGCTCTGCATAGGAGCTGGCTTCAGCTTATCTTCAGCAAACAGACCCTTGATGGAACCCGCCCAAGGTCTCCAGGTGGCAACAAACTTTTACTGTGAGGAGGCGGCGGTGAGGAGTCAGAATCCTCAAAGTGTCTACTGTAGGACTAAAGAGTTATTTACAGGAGTGTTTCCTAAACTATTTCATCAGTAAATGTGAACAACCCCTCTGCTGATAAATGAACAGCAGACGGGTGCTTCTTCCACATCAGTATCAGAACATCTAGGCTCTGTGCTGTTTTATCATATTACTAATTTTTAATCCTACCATAAAGTCAACAAGTATCTGAGTTGTTTTATTCCTGTTATGAATCTTCTTGTCTTTTAAAGAAATCTTAGCACATCAAACATCCGCAGTTATCTAAAGTGATCAGATTTGTCAGCTTAACTCTTGTTTACTCACCTCCATAACTGAAGATGGCTATCATGTTCCCTTTCATGGTGACTGAGTGTTCACAGTGTTGGACAGTTTAAAAGATTTGTCATCTCTATTTTTTCTCTTTTATCAGATCAGTGATGAGACTTTTACGTGTGCAATAATAAAGATTCAGTCTTCCAGCCATTATGTGCTTTTAAGAGCAAATCTGAGCAGTGCCACAGCCTTTTTCCCTTGGAAGCTGTGTTTACAGTGTTGCTGACATCTGATACCATTTCAGAGTTGACTGACTGAGTTGTTGTAAACACTTTAGTCCCATCAGGTTTTGCTGGATTTACACATACTGCAGCAATGCTTGGCATGAGATTCAATTCAGTCAATTATGGGGAAGTTCAAAGGAAAATTCTATAGCAGCACTTTCATAGATACATTTTATATTTATTTAATGTTTTAATTCTATAAGGTAAGGTGCTTTAACCCTCCCACTGTCTTCACGGGTGACCCCGCAAGGAAAGTTGACCATTGAGCAGGGTTGATGGTTTATCCCTTGGGTCCACGTGGTGCTCACTCCTCACCCCAGCCACATGGAC
The DNA here is from genome assembly GCF_043380555.1 of Nothobranchius furzeri. Lineage (NCBI taxonomy): Eukaryota > Metazoa > Chordata > Actinopteri > Cyprinodontiformes > Nothobranchiidae > Nothobranchius > Nothobranchius furzeri. The sequence goes on from NC_091741.1 coordinate 78,245,022, forward strand.
CCAAGGGTTAAACCATCAACCCTGCTCAATGGTCAACTTTCCTCGCAGGGTCACACCCTTTAGGACAGTGGGAGGGTTAAAGAAGTCTGTATCTAAAAACAAACACCTCAATACATTAGAAGTTTCTTACATAAACATGTATTTTGACTGATGAATCCAGACCACCTGCAAAGGTGTTTGAGCCTTTAGATTAGTCTTTAATGTTTATTAAGACTTATCTCAACCTTCTCAGGCTCTAAAAAAGTTTTGATGAAAGGACAAACAACTAAGTCCTTCAGGGGTATTTTTGAGTTTAAAATGCTCATGAAATAAGTATGTGTAGTAACCAGGTAGGTAGGTTTTAACGTTGCAAATCTGCAACACCTGCTTCCAGAGGGTTAAGCAAAGACTGAGAAAATTAATGAAGCCATTGTTCCTCTGATTTTGGTCCATTTCATGTAGACACTTTTCACTTTTCTTTATTCTCTTCTAAGACAAGTGAAGCATACTGCAAGATGGGGAAATAATCATTAGTTAACACCATAAAATAACTATTGAGATTTTTAATTTTGATATTTTTATACAGTGTATGCTTTAAAAGATTTTTTTTCTTTTTGATCCAAGTGCTCTTAGACAAGACATTTTACCTCCACCCATGACCCTTTGATCAGACAAGCACTATCAGTGGGTGAGTGAGAAAGTTAAGTCCCATAGTTGTCAAACACACTGGTGTGGTGAAAATTGTCCTCCGCATTTGACCCAACCCTTTTGGGAGTGTTGGGCTGCAGACACGGCCGCACTCGGGAACTACTTGGATTAAGAATAAAAGCTGTTTGCTATTATCAGTACTTTTTTATGATAGAAGCTACAGCTGGAGTCCATGTATGTACAAGAAACACAATGTTAACAGAAATTCTCTGGTCAGATGCCATTTTAAAGGTGTCCTGCATGTGTGGACCATTTAGCTACCCACTGAGTTCTCCTGTATAGTCAAGGAACAGGTGTTGTGAGTGAGATACAAGTGTCCATTTAGGCGTTGTAAATATTTTTTTGTCAAATATTTCTATATCAAAGTATAATTACAGTTTTAAATGTTTTAATTTGTCATTGCATTGAATATTTACAGTGTTGGCCCTTCATTTTCCAGACCTCTAAAAGTATCCCTGGCGTGCTGTCAGTTAACTCCCACACCAAATCCTCTCAGAAAGTAATCCATTCTTCCAAGTTTATGCACAAAATCGTAAAAGACCAGTCAGCAAACTGTGTAAAATGAGATGTGTGCTGTTCTCAGCACTTTGAGCCATCCCTTCACGATGCAAAAATGAGTGCTAAAATGTTTTCCCATTGCTTCAGCCAATCAGATTTGTTTGAAAAACTGTGCATGAGAAAATGTAATTGTGGGCTCTTTTAAGATTCTGTTTTATTGACTTTACCTTTAAGTTGATGCAAAACTCATCAGAAAAAAATTATTTTGTAAGATTTTTTGGTTTGTTGTGTTTTGAGGAACATTCTATGAGATATCCAACTATGACAGTTTAACAGATTGATTATTTTGTTGCTGCCTGATTATACAGGTGAAACATAAAAGTCCATTTATGTTAGCGATTGACTCTGGAACTCTCTCCGTCTGAGCCTGGGATCAGTGGACTCAGTGGTCTCCTTTAAAAAGCAGCTGAAAACCCATTTGTTCAAGCTGGCTTGTGTGTGACTCTCTTCACTTCCTTTTCCTTGTTCAGCTCTTTCTACCAGTTCCACCTTTCCTGGGATCCACAATTTCCCTTTTCCGATCCCTTTTCTCTTTTCTTTTCATGAAATTTTTGTTGTAATTTTTTCCCTCATTTTTTGTATTTTTATATTTTTTTCAAAATCAATTTCACATTTTAAATGTTTTGTCTTGTGAAGCGCCTCATTATTTTTAGAAAATAATTTTCTTTCTTTCTTAATTCAGTTTAGACTGAGAGACCACCTAAAGGCTCAAACCCCTTTGCAGGTGGTCTGAATTAATTAGCTGATTAGAGTGTGACACTTTGAGTCTAGAATATTGAACCTTTTCACAATAGTCTAATAGTCTGAGATTTTGATGTGGGGCTTTAATAAGCCGTAAGCCATAATCATCACACTTATAACAAATAAAGGCTGAAACATCTGGCTTTGCATGTAGTCAGTCCATCTCATATATTAGTTGTTTTAAGTTGAGTTAGTGACATACATGAACTGTTGCACCATGTTAACTTTTCCAGTTTCAGCTGTATCTGTGTACTGTAGCCAAAGCTGAAGGGTCTGGCTGCTGCATGCATGGTTTTATTTTGCTGTGTATAATTTAGAATAGAAATAAACATCAAAGATTTTGCCTACCAAGTTTACCTTGAGCACATTGCCTTGACAAACCTAGAGTTAAAATATTGCCTCCCCCACTCCTCAAACCCCCACCCCTTCTCACCAAATGCTTAAACTAATCACTCAAGGCTATTGTTAGTTAAACTGCTGCTGCACAGAGAGCTACCGAGTCCCAGGGCAGATCTAAATGCTCTCTCACTTCTTCACCTTGACAAAGAAAGCAACTTCGAGGAGACATCAAACAGATTAAAATGAACAAAAGGAAGGATCGGGAGAAAGTGGAGGTCATTTTTATTGCTTTTTTATACAGTCTGAAAGTAAAAGCCAGCATTATAACATGAACTATCACGAACTACTGCAGGGACCTTGTTTTACGAGATGAAAATTATGCATACTCTCAAGTTTTCTTTTCCATGTTGCTTGCCTGAAAAAGTACAAGTGTGCAAACACTGTTAGGAACATTCGTTTCCCTACAGGACCTTCCTTCATCCAACATACTTTTATGTTTTGCACTCCAAACAAAAATGGTTGAACATTGTATTCCTTTATTTAGCCCCTCGTTGTAGAAAATGTTGTGGCCACTCCAATCACAGAATTCTGGGGGAAGTGACTGTGTTTTATTGATTGGTGAGAAGGTCGTTAATCTGCCTCATTCACCCAACATCCAAGGGAGCCAGCCGAGCAGGACATGCTGAGGACAGACATGTCAGGAGAGCCATTTGTATCAGTAAGAAACTCTGGAACAAAACTGACTAAGAACAGATTTTATATTTTTTACAATACCACCGTTTTTCCAAGTTCTCCAAGTTGAATTATTGTGAAGTTGCTCAAACTGCCTGCAAATCTTATTTTTGTGTTTGTACTTGAAGGCATTTTGCAACAGTCAAAGCAATTTAATTACAATTGTTTATTTTGATTAAATCCCTGCTACTTTGTTTTCACAGTTTTTTTTTCCACAAGTCAACACAGTTTAAGCTGTGGCATTACCTGAGCAGCCACCGGCAATGCAAACTCAAACCTACTCACAAATGTTTGAGTGAAGGCAGCCTGTGGCTATCGCCTTTGACAAGAAGCCTCGACAAATCCGTATTCAAATTTAATGATCTGTTTTTTCCCCCTTCTTTTTCCTTTTGATTTTCCTCCCACCGCTTGTCTTTCCAACATTGTTCCAAATGAGAAGTTTGTGAATGCTACAGACAGACCACCTGGGAATTTCCTCATGAGTTTTTCAAAAGCATAGGATGGAAAAGTATCATGGTAGGATAATTAATCAGATGACTAAATATAGATGAGGAATATGTTTGTAGTCTTTTTTGAAGGCAGATCATAAATGTATGACATCAATATGTCAGTCAGAAGTGTGTGCAGAAACAACAGGCCTGTGACATACATAATCATTTGTGTTTGTGTAGCATGTACATATACAACAGGAGAAAAGCCATTTCATAGTATTCTCAAATAGGCACAGCCTGTTTGTGTTGCAGGGTATTTTTATTTATGAAATGCAATACCTCATTTTGCAACAGTATATATACAACTGTCGTTTCCAACATGAAAAAGTAAAACAATATTTATTTACTGTTTTAATGTTTGGGCTGTTTGATATGCAAAGATAATTCAGTTCTATTCTAATTAAGTCATTTTTATATATAGTGTTTGCAGAAAAATTATTAAGAACATCAATAATCAAAACAAAGACAAGTAAGTATGATTGGTCAGAGTTCAGTGTTGAATCCATGTTTTTGTGAGAGAAAACATTCAGGTGGCTCAGAAAAAAGTCCAGACAGTTCACCTAAATATTACAGGAAACACTCTGTATGCATGTTTGTTTGTTATGAAATATTAAATGAAAACTACTCTTACGTTTTAGTTTTCATCCTTGCATCATTAGAGTGAGAGTAATAGCTTTTATAGCTTTGATGGTATGATGTCATTTCCTGTCATGTTTACAAATGTTACTAAATATTGTATAAGTTTAAGAAGAAAACACGTTCGCAGAACACTCACCCCTCCCCTCGGGTATCTTCACTAGTTCCATGCTCACCAGAACCGGAAACCCACAATGCCAGAGGAAACTAGATAGTGCTAAAAACAGTCTTTGTTTTCTAGGTCCAAACGTTTTTTGTTGTCCATGACTTCAGATATTGTTTTTCTTTATGGTCGTCTGACTTGATCCTGAAGTTGAAATGGTAGTAGTCGGCTATTTCTCCTTCTCTGATGTTATTGAGTGGAGAATTTCTCTCACCAGTGGTGTTCTGTTGCTAAATACGCAAGTGGATGATCTAGAGAAGTACAGCAGTTTGGCAACACCAACAACTTGTCATGGTCTGAGTCTGCGTCTCCCCTCATGTTTCTCCTTATGTTCTCCATCCCTCTCTAAGTTCTCCTTTTGTGTCTCCTAGCGCCCTCGTGTGTCCTTGTCTGTGTCTTCCTCTTGTGTCTCCTGGGTTTCCCCATTTGCCCCCAGATCTTCAGCCCTCTAGGTTTCCCTCCTCAGGCATCCCCCTCCCAGGTCCTGTGCTCCCTTGGCCCCCTTTTAGTCACGCCCCTGTAGTTTTCTTTCTGTAGTGTTTAACTCTAGTTTCAGCTTCCCCCCTAGAATATTAGTTATGTTTGCTGCCCTTCAGGTCTTTAGGTTTTATTCTTAGGTCATTTTCCTTTAGTTACAGCTGTTCATGTTAGTCTCTCAAGTGTGTTTTTCCCATCGGTGTTTGAGGTTTTTCCCCCTCCTTAGATTATTAGTTATTTCCTGCTCTTCTTGTCTTTAGTTTTTATTCTTAGGTCATGTTTGTTTCCTCCCTACTTAGTAATTGTGTTCACCTGGTCTCTCTCTCCCCACACACCTGCAATCCATCTTCCTCTCGTCTTCCCCAGTGTATAAAACCCTGTCTGTGTCTCTATGTTGTGTTGGTCCATTGTTCCCTGTCAGTCTCGTCTCGTTCTCCTCTCTAGTTTCGAGTGTTTCTAGTTCTCGAGCGTTTGTTTTGGATTTTTGGTGTTTTTGCTCCCTGCCCTCGAGGATTGCTCCAAAATAAAGGATTTTTATTTTATCTTCCACCTCTGCCTCATTCATCTCGTTCTGCATTTTGGGTCCTACTCCTCCTCCAACCCATATTGTGACACAACTGAATCTTTTGAATGTATTATTGTCAAAGGTGTTTTGACAAATGAATGAGAACCACTTTAATATTTTTTTCTATTTCATAGCTTAAAAATATCTTTAGAGCTATACTATGTTAGAAGGTTGTTAAGGTGCATAAAAAAGACAATTGTTTTAAGCTTGTTTTCCAATTTTATTTGTTTTCCAAATTTGCCATAACAGCTTTAAATAAAACAGTTGATCCTCATCTGCTAACACAATATATATGAATATATATATATATATATATATATATATGTATGTGTGTGTGTGTGTGTGTGTGTGTATATATATATATGACTAGATATTTGGCAGACGCCAAAAATCTTAAACCCCCTGACCCGGGAGCCACGAACACTCAGGCAGACCAAGGCATCACACCCCACACCAGGTTTGGCAGGGGGAGGGGAGGCGAAGATCTATATCATCAAAGGAAGTCCCAGGAGAGGGGAGGAGTCAAAGCCTCCACCTGACATATACAGTTATACACAAACACAGTCACACACTCCCTCCCTCATGCTCACACATGCACATACAACCAAAGCCTTACAAAAATGCACGCCGGACACCCACTCATGCTCCCCATACACACCCTATTCACTCTGGTCCCGGTTTTGCTGCACATGGGGTACAACCATCACCGGTTACCAGAGTTTGACCCTTTCTGCTGGGGTGCTGATGAGCAGGCTCCCCCGCCCAAGGCTGAGCACAGCAACCCACCACCCCAGACCCCAACCAGACGGCCAGATCTCCCTCCTCGCTTCCAGCCCCAGGAAGCCAAGCAACAACAGAGGTGTGCTAAGACCCCTAGTCTCCCTCCACCTGCTCCAATATAGTGTTGTGTGTTAATGAGGTGTATTCCATGGCTGTGGTGAGCGGGTAGTGCGGGCATTGTCTGGCCTATGCCAGCTGATGCCACCGCACCACCCCACTTGCACCCACAGCCCTCGGTGTCTAAGTGCAGTTTAACATTGGAAGTGGGCACCGGCACTTGGGAGAAGGCTGAGAAATCCCCCTGCCAAGTGTCGTTGAATGTGCTCACTCCCAAGGCCCTAAGTGTGTGTTTGCGTGGAATGTCGTCGGTGGAAGAGTTTAAGGTGCAAATAAAATTGGGGGGCAGGTTGCCACAGGAATGCGGCAGTGGGGTCCATACCCGCACTCCCTGACTTGTCCACCCTCCAAGGTCCTATGTGCATGTTTGTGTGATGATGTGAGGGAGCAGGTGGAGAGAAATATGTGGGGATGGGGAGGAATGGCTGGTTGGGTTTAGCCCTCCAGGGAGCCAGCTCCTCCACTGGCCCCAATAGGCACCTCTGTTGTCAAATTGCCACCCAGGGCATGGAGACCCCAGTCCATCCTGACAGGGCCCAAAGCAGCAGCATTACAGAGCCTCACGGAGTCCGAGGGCACCAACCCAGCCCCACCCCAGCAGAATATCTATGCCCATCCCTGCATTTGCACAACTTCCAGAATATATAAGACATAGGACATCCAGGTAAGGTTGGGTCCTCCCGCTCCTGGACCTCCCCCTCCCCTGTGATGGGACAGCAGAGGAGCCAAGGTCTACCCGAGGCCCCTTAACCCGGGCCAGGCACTGCTGCATGTTCCTGCCTTCTTCCTGGCAGCATACATGTCAGGACCCGACCCCCAAGGCCCCGTAGATCCCCACACGGGGCCGGCCACCCCAACACCCCGAGCCCCCAGGCCCCCACCCAGACCTGCCCAGGGGCAATCCAGCCACCAGGCAGTGACCCATGGCCGCCGCCAAGACCTCCAAGGGGCCCCAATCACAACCGCCAGTAGTCCACCCCCAAGGCAACCCAAGCACCTCCAGAGGTCCTCCTTCATGCATTTCCAACTCCTGTATTCATGTCCTTTTCCTGGGACAAAGTGGAGTGTCCTTACATACTGCACCATTGTGGTTTAACAGCACTGCTTTGGTTAAAAAACATCGTAATGCATTGTGAGAACATTCGGAACAATGATGTATTTTTCTCCCACACTGTGTGCACTTGGCTTCTGTATTATTCAAAAACCCCTCCCACCCCTCTCATGGGGTATTCAACCTTCTGCTGTCAGGCCGGAAGCTCCAGAGCACCAAGACCAGAACCAGCTTTTTCCCTCCAGCTGTCATAGCCCTAAACACTGACACACAAATACACAACCTGTTACCTTCACCATCACAGTAGTGCACAGTCTCATTCTTGTGCTGCTGCCAGTGAATCCACCTATTCTCTGCCTCATTCGTAGGCTTTGACTGTCACTGTCTATACTGTTGTTTTATACTCAATTAGATGCTGCATCGTGTCGCTCATATTTTGCACTAGATGTCCACCAGAAATGACATTTTGTTCAGCCGCATGCTGTGTATGTGAAGAATCAACGTTTTCATCTGTAAACCTTTAATCTTACAGATAAGCTGGAAAACACATGCTTAACTGTAGAATTGTCCAACAAACTACTTCAACCATTATTTTTAAAGGTAGAATACATTTAGAAGTTTGGTCTAAAGTGTAACAAGTATGCAGTTTATCTACAGATATAAAGGGAGACCGCCCTCATGTTTTTGTTTTAATATGGCTGGTTATGAACATGGCTGCATTGTTTCTTAGATGCATTTTAAGGCTTTGGTCTCAAGCTAGACCAGCTACTTATGTGAAGTCGTTTTTAGAACATCTGGATATAGGTATTCACAAGGGTGATGTGTGTGGGTGGTAGTGTAAGGGGTTGGCCAACAACTTTTAACTCTGCTTGTGGTTGAGTCACAGCACGGATAAAACACCCCTGAATCAGAGCTGTCCAGACATTGAGGGTCGGATGAGAGTATGGGGACCAAGAAATAAACACACAAGGGCTCTCAGGAGCCCACGCAGTGTCTTAATGGTGACTGAACATGCATTTTAATCAGGCCACAGAGTTTATCTCATGTGGCTTTTTAGTTTAACACCAGTGGAGGAGATTCACTCAGGGTTCTGCTTAGCCTTTTTAAAATTGCTCTTTAGACTCAGGTCAGTGGAAATAGAAGAGGTTTGTGATGAAAATTTGACCGAGTTTATGCTAGTTATACAAGAATATTATGAGGGCATTAAAAACCACAAGATTAGAGGGCAAATGTCAAAAGGCAATTTTACTGATTCAATCATATGCCTTTTTTCCATTTCCTTTATTCTCTGGTATATTCATAGGAACAGGTATTTAACCCCTGCAGGATCATTAGTTTGAATCGTTTTGTTGGCACACACTGTTGATTTGTACCTATGGGGAGGAAAAAAGCATTCCTCACTGCGTCAGAATTGCTTAGCTAATCTCTCAGTGGGGGCAGCAGGTGGAAAAAAAACGAAAATCCCTGTAGGCCTCAGTGACTTGTGGTAGCAGCTTTATCTAAAATGTGAAAAGAAAAGTGTCTACATACAAATCACAGAGCTTTAGCCGCCTATTGGGAAATTACAACACCACACTTTGTACACGAATGTTAAAAACATTGTACACACACACACGCACACACACACACACACACACACACACACACACACACACACATATATATATATATATATATATATATATATATATATATATATATATATATGTGTGTGTGTGTGTGTGTGTGTGTGTGTGTGTGTGTGTGTGTGTGTGTGTGTGTGTGTGTGTGTGTGTGTATGCATGACTAGCTTTTATTTACATCAATGGAGTCTTCCAGCAGATGTCCTATTTCAAAGCTAATGGTATTATTCCTGATTTATCATTCTTGAACGGATGCATGAAGTAAAGAAAGAAACCAAAGGAATAAAAGAAAATAGGAATGGGTTGGATGTACTGCCATATTCTCTGAAACACCTTTGAAGACGGCTTATGGTGGATAAATGAACATTCAATGCACGAGCAACAGATCTGGTTGACATTCCTGCTGTCAGCATGACAATTACACGCTTCCTCAATGCTTGTGGCATCTGTAGCATTTTGCTGTGAGACAAAACTGCACATTCCATGGTGGCCTTTTATTGTGGGCAGTATAAGGTACACATGTGCACTACTCATGATGTCGGATCAGCATCTGCATGTGGCACACCTGTGAGGTGGGATGGATAATCTCAGCAAAGCAGAAGTGCTCACTATCACACATTTAGACTGATTTGTGAACAATGTTTGAGAGAAATGGTAATATTGTGTATCTGGAATGAATTTTACATCTTTAAGTCCATCTCATGAAAAATCAGAGCCGAAACAAAGGTGTTGCGTTTATATTTTTGTTAAGTATATATATATATATATATATATATATATATATATATATATATATATATATATATATATAGATACACACATATATGTAGCTTTTTATTCTCGGTTTAGTTTTCTTTTCTTCCTATTTTCTTTTATTCCTTTGGTTTCTTTCTTTATTTCATTCATCCATTCAAGAATGATAAATCAGGAATAATACTATTAGCTTTGAAATAGGACATCTGTTGGAAGAGTCCACTGATGTAAATAAAAGCTAGTCACGTTATATTCATATATAGGTACTGCCATGCTGTGTGGAGCCAGAGTCTGTGGAGCTCAAAGACCACCCTGTAGCACAGACTCAGTGTGTTATACTATTAAAGCACCAAATAACTAATTGCAGGTAAGTGTATTAGGCAGATGAATAATGAACGTGAACAGCAAGATAAGAACTACCAATAAGTAAATTCCTTAAGAAACTGCTCTGAGCTGTATTTCTATATTTTATTCAGGACAATAAGCCAATTCATTTACATGGAGGGGACAGGACATGAAACCTGTACTTGAACCAGCCAGTTTCAGCTTTGACTTCCAATTTATGTTCTTATATATAGTTATGATGCTAGCTGATGAGAAACCCTTGACAGATGAACCAGATTGTGCCACTGCACTATCTGATAGATGAAGCTTCATAAAATGGTGGTTTAATTGATGAAAATAAGAGAATCATAAAACAAATACATTAAAAGGACTAAAAACAGACATCAGATGGGAGTAGCTTGCAGCACTCATCAACTGTTTGAGAGCCAAAGAGTTGACGGTTTTAGCTGAGTAGGAATGAGCCGGAATTCCCATCATCTCACCTGCCCTGTAATAGTCATTTCTCTTGTATGTCTTCTATTTTTACTTCCAGGATTTCAGTCACAACTTATCAGATATTTGTTGCAATTATATTTCTGCTTTTGCCTATCTGTGATCACGTCTTTGCCAGATCAGTGCTTTGTCTTTAAAGTGACAGTGTGTATTTTCCCTGGCGATAGGGGGCAGTAGATACCTAAATCATTGTAAGCAAGCAGTATTTTTGTGTTCAAGTAAGACCTAATCAACAGATGGCCATTAGGGTCAAAAATCCTTGGGAGTTCAACCTCCAGTAAAATAACAAGAACATCATATTTTCCTTCATCTCTTGCAACAATTGAAAAGGTCAATGTATAAAAGAACGTTTATTATGCTCAAAGTTTTGTGACCAATTTTACAAATCAGTAAATGCATTCTGTCTGTAGAAGGAAACATGGCATCCAATATGTCGTCGCCCAGAGATTTAGACCCAATCCCATGTATTTTAGACCCAATTTTATGGTTATACAGTATGTTAAGAAACCACCAATATTTTTCAACAACTGGGTATCTTTTATTTCATTTACAACAACATTTTAATGGCTATTTCCAGAGATTTATGGTAAAAACTATACATTGTCGCTTTAAAGTTCGCAATAAATTAACATTTCTTAGACTTTTGTTTTGCTCTGTTTTGCTGGCCCAGGGAGGCCCAGACTTCCGTCTCCCCAGCCACTTGGGCCAGGTCCTCTGGGGGAATCCTAAGGTGTTCCCTGGCCAACCGTGATACATAGTCCCTCCAGCGTGTCTTGGGTTTTCTTTTTGGTCTTCTCCTGGTTGGATGTGCCCAGAAAACCTCACCAGGAAGGTGCCCAGGAGGCATCCTAACCAGATGCCCAAGCCACCTCAAGTGGCTCCTCTTGATGTGGAGAAGCAGTGGCTCTTCTTCGAGCCACTCCCTGATGACCGAGCTTCTGACCCTCTCTAAGGGAGAGGCCAGCCACCCTGTGAAGAAAACTCATTTCGGCAGCTTATATCCACAATCTCATTCTTTCAGTCACTACCCAAAGCTTGTGACCATAGGTGAAGGTAGAAACGAAGATTGAATGATAAATCAAGAGCTCTGCTTCTGGCTTAGCTCTCTCTTCACCATGACAGATCAGTACAAAGCCCACATCACTGCAGATGCAGCACCAATCCACCTATCAATCTCACCCTCCATATTTCCCTCACTCGTGAATAAGACCCAGAGATCCTTAAACTCCTCCACTTGGGGCAGGACCTCATCCCTGACCTGGAGAAGGCCTTCTACCCTTTTCTGCCTCAAGACCATGGTCTCGGATTTAGAGGAGCTGATTCTCATCCCAGCTATTTCACACTTGGCTGCAAACTGCTCCAGCGAGAGCCGGAGATCACGTTCTGTTGAAGCCAACAGGACCACATCATCTGCAAAAAGCAGAGACCTGATCCTTAGGCCACCGGAACAGATCCCCTCAACACCTTGGCTGTGCCTAAAAATCCTGTCCATAAAAGTTATGAAAATAATTGGTGACAAAGGGCAGCCTTGGCGGAGTCCAACTCTCACTGGATTTGTAATTTTTATTACAAATGCGAATCTTTATGTTGCATCAGTGTATTATAAATTTTGCAATTTCTGACTTTTTTATGTCAAAGTGTGTACCGCAAAAACACAGATGAGTCATTGTGTGATAAACTGATCTTTTTTGTTTGGGTCAAATGTCCCAAATACAACACTGTTTCCCAAATCCTGTCAGTCCTCTGAGTTTGGTTGGCTGCTTCTATCCTCCCACATTGAATTAAGATTTATGTTAGTTTTTTGTTTGTTTTTTTACCATTATTTTTAAAAATTCTTGTTTATCTTCAAAACAAAAAATAAATAAAATGTGAAGGCTACTAAACATGGGATTAATTATCTTCTGCAAGGCTTTCCTTGTGGGATGGATTGAGATCCAATCGTCTGATGCCGCAATTTTGAGTCACTCCCAAACCGAGTGCTCAGACTCAAAAAGAGCTACTGAGTCAATCTACTAAGTTTATCTCTAATTAACACGGATTAACTGAGCTTTAACAGTGCTCTGTAAGCCAAGCAGAAGAATCATTTGTGCTTGGAAGGCTATTATTGCCCCAAGGCCGTTGATCTTCTCTGTTAAGGGCTTTAGGTCTCAAAACCCTAATCATGTGACTATGATCGTGTTGCTTTGCAATCTTTTTGGGCTCATGGATTAGATAGTCTGCCGACTGAAATACCTCTAATGCATAGATGGATAAATATTTTCTGTGGTCTGCAGGCTGAAAATGTTCAGCGTATGCTCATATGCGTGTTTGCAGAGAAAAGGGGTCTTTTGTCTGCCCATATTCAAATCCTCTTCCCGTAAAGATTATTCCTGTTTCATCTCTTAACTTGTTTGTGTTTGCAAATCTGAGGGAGGCATCCTTGATTAATTGCACCCAGGTCACATCCTGTGAAGGGATTCTGTTTCATGGGAGGCCAGACAGTGTGCTTCATTAAAGAGGTACAGTGTCATTTTGCATGTAGGCAGGTTCACCTGAAAGCCGTGTTGCCCTTTACATGGATCTTCTCAATGATGGAAAAGGCAAAGAGCATTGCTGTCTCTTCCCACTCATTAGGATCCGGTTTGATTACTTGCAGATGCTCTTTTGAAAAGGTGGGCTAATTACAGGTACAAACTGACCTGCATGTTAATAGTGTTGCTCCTTCAGGGGAGTATCATTATAAGCTACTTGTTCTTATAAAAATATTCATAATAACTTATAACAACCCAAAATCTGATGCATGTACTGTTGTTGAGCACTGTACTCCTGAAAAAAAAAAAAAAAAAAAAAATATATATATATATATATATATATATATATATATATATATATATATATATATGTTCCCATACATTGTATCCTCTTAGTTATAACTAAAATATATCCAGTCTTGTAATGAAAACCATTTCAAGTGAAGTTTGAAAAATATTTTAATATATTCTTACAAAAATGATCTTTTTCAGTTTACAAGTTGTTTCATTACTTAAGTATCTTATAACATAGTCATATTATTGATAGATTGTAACCCTTGAGTACAAAAGACAGGACAAACTCGTGACAAATGTCTTGCTTGTATGAAAATGGCACTTAACATGATTCCCAAAAATATTTTAGTGTTAAATTCATGTTCCATCTTTTAATTTCCTGCATTTAATAATTGATTTCGTAAGAGTTAGCTGAACTTACCGTAGTCTAAGAAATTAGTATTTTTAACCAGAGAACTGCTCTGTCCATAGCATCATGTCATGCAAGCGGGTCATTCTGTTTGTGACAAAAGTGCTCTTATCGTTTTAGACTTGGAATGCGTGAGATACAATTTTTAATGAAACATATGTTATTTTCATTCCTTAAACCTGAAATAAGACCTTTGGATTTGCTGAAATCCCGTCTCCACCCACGTGAATTCCACAACAATACACAGCTGCAGCCTGCAGACCCGGAGACTGCACAGGTCCAATCCAGACTAAAAGCTCTCTGGATGGAGAGGATCAGGTTGAGGTGACGCAGCAACAACCCAATCCAGGCTTTTGCAGCAGCTGGGCAGACAGCACAGGATTTGCAAACAGAAAATTATAAATGGCCTGTATTTGTATTGTGCCTACCCCCCAAGGCGCTTCACAACACAATCAGTCATTCATCCATTCATTCACACACACTCACATGCTAGTGGGGATGAGCTACAACTGCTCTGGGGCACACTGACAGGCAAAAAATGCATGAGTGAAGCGAAAAACTGCTTTGAGGGTGTTTTTTTCATGAGGAAATAGAAATACAATTAAATGAAAAGCTCCAAAAAGTGGATTTTGCATGATATAGGACAATTAATAACATGACCCTACCCTGTTTCTTTTATGAAGACAACTGAATCACCTGTTAAGAACACGGCGGTAGGTGAGATCTGGGAGTGATCATAGAGGTAGAGAAACAAGTTTTCTACTTGGTCAAAATGTATGTTATTCTCACAGAAAACTCTATTACTCACATTTGTGTCTCTGCTAAGGAGCACATACAGACACTTGCTTCATATTATTTGATTTTAAATACCTGTGTGCCCCCCCCCCCCCCCTTGCTGTTTCCAACGGCTTAGTTGTACTTTGTACAGGCCCAGGACGCAGAACTGAATCAGTCTTACTGTTCAATGTCATTTGTTGGTTCAGTAACTAAACAATTGTTCACAAAATGTCATTTTATTTTACCTAATAGACTAAAGCTGACTGTGCTGACATGAATCTGATTTTAATGGCATTCAACTAGACTCACTGTGGAATGACAATCCATCAGATTGATATTGTTCTTTGACTTTTTTGTGTAAATCTGTTTTACATAAATAATGTCATGGTTTACATCAACCTAAAAGTTTGTATATCCGTATTGTCTGTTTATGAATAGGGCTTTAAATGCACTCCTCTTTTTCATTATAACTAAATACATAAAAAAAGATGTGGACCTGATGACTTGAGAGCAGCCATTTCAGATAATATTTTATTATATTTTAGTGCTGCTCAATTTTTTCCCCCTACAACTCAGTGTTCTGCAGCTTTTGCATCAATTCTCAGAAATAATTGTCCTCTTTTTCCTGAACTTTACTGCAGCTCTTCATCTGGATTTGTCATCCAAGTGCAGTGCTTTAATTTTCTCTTTAAAACATTGTTTATAAATGGTAGGTGAAGAAAGCTGCTGTCTCCCACCATCTACTACAAACACAGATGTTGAGGGTCTGACCTCATGAGGAAATTACTATGCAGTGATTTTCTCCAAAATGACTGTGCTTAAATTGCTCTGAAAAGCAAATAATCACATCAGCGCCAAGAAACTTCATTTCCCATGATGCTTTGCACACGGAAGCATTGTGATGACGTCACCGCCTAGTACCAGAAACACGTTCTGCGCATGTGCGGGAAGCCGTGGAGCTTTTCCCGCGAACTAAGACCATAAATCTTCAGCAGAGACAAAGAATCCTCGTTCTTTTGCCCAGGATACCTGGCGGTAAGGACACGCTTGTCAACGCTCCGACTCCCTTGAGCACGCGGAAGCTCTAAGTGCACAAGTGGAGCCCACGGAACTGCTGGAAACTAAACTGCAAGCCCATCAGATCTGCTCGTTTCTGCTCCCCTCCAGCTGATGTTTGAGGACACAGAACTGCGGAGGAAAGCAACAACTCCATCAAGCACGCTGTAAGTTATAACTCAGCACAGAAAGAAACTTTGCTGTCTCTGTCCAGCCCGTGGAGAAACACTCGTGAACGCCAAACAACGGAGAAAGCATCAAACCGACGGATGACGCTGGAAACTGCGGAGAAACACGGAGAACCGTCAAGTCATAACAGCGGGGGACGCCTTGCTGCTTTGGTGATCAGAAAACTCATTTTTTTCTCTCCTTTTCTTCTCCCGTTTCCTCTATAGTCCAGAATAAGCAATAAAATCGCGCTATTGCTTAAAAAGTAGCTTCGTGTTTTCCTCTTTCGTCCCAAACACGTCCGTCGGGTCATTTTGAAAGAATAAACTGCTTATTGATCATTGTTTGGTATCTTAAAATGGTTTCTGTCATGGCCAGGCTGAAACTAAAAGATATTAATTTGTGATTAATCTTTTGTGTTGTTTCATGATCTTTTGAAATGTTTTGAGTGATTTAAGGTTAAGTTACTACTGATTCTAAGTGCTTTGGAAGTTAAAGTGCAAGTTGCCACCCACACTTTAGCCAGACAAAGGGGTCAGCCATCTTGTATTCAAGACTCCATTTTGAATCCATACACACGCACACACACACACACACACACACACACACACACACTACTCCTTTGTGAGAACAAAGGACCCCATTCATACATCCTCCATCACATACAAACACATCCATCTTCAATCATATCACACGGTTATTATTCATCTATTCCACTGTTTATTCATTTGACAAATTGTTAATTAAATGTTATAAAATTCAGATTTTTGTGTCCAGTAGCTTTGTTGTGTCGAAGAGAAGTCTCTGCTCCGAGGATTCTACGAACTTCAAGAAAGACTGATAAGAGTTTTGGATTCAATTTTTCCCCGGTAAAAGGGGAATGGTGCCCCGTATATCTAAGAATATCTTAATTAATTAATAAATCAGTAAATATTCCCATATTTACAGAATTTATTGAAGAATCCAAAAGTAAGTTGAAGCTTACTAATTGTTCGCTCCTAATAACCCCAACATTTTATTGGTGCCCCGTGTGAGGCTTGGATACACAGAGACTTTCTATCCGGCACAAACAAACAAATAAATCCAAAGAGCTTGAATTAAAAATAATCAGTTGTTCAGCCTTGAACCAGCAACAGAGTGGTGCTGATTTCGCTGAGCAGGAAGCTGCATCGAACTCTCACCAGTAACTCAGTGCTTCTTTAAAGGTGCAACGTGTAAATTAATTCTGGTTGACTTTTAGGTTAAAAATTCAGTTTTTTCCTTAAAGGTGCAACGTGTAATTAATTCTGGCTAACCTTTTAGGTTAAAATTCAGCTTTTCCTTAAAGGTGCAACGTGTAATTAATTCTGGCTAACCTTTTAGGTTAAAATTCAGTTTTTCCTTAAAGGTGCAACGTGTAATTAATTCTGGCTAACCTTTTAGGTTAAAATTCAGTTCCTCATTAAAGGTGCAGCGTGTAAGTAATTCTGACTAACCCTTTTAGGCTAAAATTAACTGCTAATTTAGCGACTTTAACTCACAGTGGCTATTGTAACTAACTGAAACCTTCACTCAAAGACTGATAACACCCTGTTTGCTAATATTCTGAAGGAATAACTAGCATATTTAACACTGCAAGTGTTGTAAGACGTTGCTACGGCAACGCACCAGCTTTTGCTAAAATACTGAAAGGAATAGTATTTTAAGCGTCAGTCACGGCATTCCGTGCAATCTTAAAACGCTAAAACCTGTGCGCACAAAGGTTAATTTAGTGTTTTTCTGCTACAAAGCTAGCAGTTGCTGCCCAAAAGGTGCAGCTTGAGCTATCTGCAGAAGCTCTACTAGGCTATTTTTGGTTCGGTTGTTAAAATGGAGGGACAGAGTAGTGACCTGACCAACTCCCAGCAACCAGGTGGCGCTGCGGCCCACGACTATGAACCTGGCCTACTTTCTGGACAAATATTGTCCAAACTGGTCGCGGTTGCTCGAGAACCCGACTACCCTTCTAGGGATTTCACTGAAGAACAGCGTAGCGTCGAGCTAGAAGCTGTAATTGATCAAATAGAAAACCCGGATGGTACAAAACCAATCCAGGTTCACTTAGCTAAGTTAGCCCTGATCCTCTATCAGAGAGGACTCCAACGTGGTCAGAAGATCATGAACCTCCAGAGTATGCTAGCTGAAAAACAGCGAAATGGAAGGCTGATCGAGGAAGACGACACCCGCACCGATTCTGGGGAAGATGGGGAGGAGACCCCGCCCCCCTCTACTGATGACAACAGACAGTGGGAAGGGGGGAAACACCAGGACTCTCTGGACGGACGCACGCCGCAGGGGAGAGATGAAGCTCATCTGTTCCAACCTTCGGCCCCGTTCCCTACACACACTATAGGGCATTCAGGACCATCTAGGGGCCGAGGGCAGTTCGCCCTCGAACCCCAGGTTGGACCTCCACCCTCATCTTCACGGCCTTCTCAATTAGTGAGAAGCCGACCAGCCGAGCGGCACCTCTATTTAGACCGCTCCCCCAGTCCACGAAGGGTGCAAGGTGCCGATTGGGGTTATGCACCCCAAGCTGCACCTCAACCATCCACCCATCCTAGCTACTCCGGTATTCGGCATGCCGATAACCAGCTGCATGACCAAGCATCATACGCCAGTCCGTACCCGGACAGAGCGTATTACGCAGAAGCCCCAGTTGAAAGACGCAGGCTGCACTTCGCAGACGTGCTCCGGGAGGAGGACCTCCCAAGACACCCACGTGACGTGCCAGCAGCCCGCCACAACATGCCGGACCCCGATTTGGGCCCCAGGAGTCAACATTGGGAGCCCAGAGCACACCAGCGATATCCAGCACTCTCTGAGACAGACCGTGGGTCAGAGTCAGAGGATGACGCGCCGTACCGTGAGTCAGGGCTCCGTGTACGTCAAATTGAATCGCTAGCTAAAGACATAGAACGCTTTGATCCTAACACCAATGAATCCAATGTCGACGATTATCTCAGGGAGATAGAACGTTGTCTGCTTGATCTTCCAGCACCCTCTTCAAGGGAAAAGCTCAAGCTAATTTGGAAAACCACATCTAGAACGGTGCATGGTTTCATGGAAACTCTACCACCTGACATTCGAGATCGGTACTCCTCGCTCTGCCGAGCGTTGAGAGATGAATACGCCACGTATGCAGACTCTGTGTCAGCTACAATGGGGGCCTTCTCCATCAAACACGGGAGGAACGAACCCCCCAGAGAGTATTATCGCCGACTCAAAAGTGCTTATTTCCAAGGTCGAAACGGCCCTGGGCTCGAGGAAGACCCTGCCTTCAGATCCCTGTTCATTCACAACCTGCACGAGTGTGTTCGCTCCGAAGTCTCAATGTATTGTCGGATGAAAAAACTGACAACTCAGGAGATTAGGAGATACGCTCAACAGGCTTGGGAAGCCGGCGGAAAGCCCCAAAAGCCTGACGCACATCACCGCGTCATGCACCTAGCTCCCGACGCCGAGCCGCGTTTGGAGCTTGAAGGCACAGAAGCTCCACCCACTAAGCCAAAATCTGCTAAACCTAGACCTGTTAAACCGCGAGAGCAGTCCCAATCTCCTCAACAGGGGAAGGGGGGTGCTGATTGGCCGCCTAGGTCTGGACAATCAGACAGGAAGTGGCCCAACCAAAACCAACGGCAGGCAGGTCGGAACAGTGGAAGGTTTAAGGAGCGCCGCCCACAGGTAGGTCCCGAACACAAGTCCGCAGGTGAGTACTTGACCAAAGCCGACCTCCAGGAGATGTTTCAGCAGTTCCTAGCTAAACAGAAGGAACAGCTGAGATCTGCAGATGAGACCCCTGCACCAAAGTCTGCTTCTAAGAAGCCAGACTCAGAGCCAACGTCCGCATGACTAGGCGTGGCTCAACTCCCCAGCGTGGCCAGGACTTACCTGATCAGTTGGGGAAACACTACTGGTAGACCACAGGAGTCTCCTGAAATCTACCCCCCAGAGAAACCAGATACTAAATTTCTGAAGTTCCTTGGTGACTTAACAAACCATGATCATGCTCGCCGTTTGTACTGTAGCACCAATCTAGGTGGATGCATACAAGTTGATGCTCTGCTGGATACCGGCTCAGAAATCACCCTGATGTGCTCCACAT
Source organism: Nothobranchius furzeri (assembly GCF_043380555.1). NCBI lineage: Eukaryota > Metazoa > Chordata > Actinopteri > Cyprinodontiformes > Nothobranchiidae > Nothobranchius > Nothobranchius furzeri. The sequence continues at coordinate 78,264,908 of NC_091741.1, forward strand.
TGTTCCATCGCGTGTCTGACACCATGCGGTCGCTCGGGAAACCAGTCCAGGTTGAACCTTGTGACCTGAAAATCACCAGCTACACCCAGACCCGGGAGTGTATCACTCACCGGGCGTGGCTGGATATCACCTTCCAAGACATGACTCTGGTTCACCCGTTTTATGTCTGCCAGCTAGACACTGAACCACTTCTCATTGGTCAGGACCTGCTTGAACGTCTAGCTCCCCTCATCGACTGCCAGAAGGGTCAACTGTGGGCCCAGGTGGACACACCTAAGCCCTGGAACCCAGATAGCAGCCGACCATCCTCCATTCTTGAGGTCAGCATAAGTGAGCCGCAAAACCCTTGTTCCAAGGTCATGCCCCTCCCTACGGCTCCCACAGACGATGTCCGCCTGCAAAGGCATGAAACCGCTCCTGGAACTCCGTTCCGCACACATTCATCTTTTCTCTGCTCGCTGAAGAACGTCAGCCTGCAGCCATATGCACCACACATAGTTGGTGGTCTTACCATCAACTGCACCCACATCTCAGATGCTCGCCTTGCTCTTTGGTCTGAAAAGTCAGCCATCAGCCAGCAGACGTTTGAACACCTGCGTCAGAAGGACCCCCTTCTGGTCAGTGTGACACGTAGCCATCGGCTCTTGTCACCTACTTGGCCGCAGAGGCTCCTGAAAGCGCCAGAGGTCTGCTCTCTGACTATCCAACTTGGAGCAAGACAGTTCACACATACATTCAGCGTCATGCCACAGCTTGATCCACCTGCACTCATTGGAGCAGATCTGCTGGTTCGACTAGGTGCCCAGCTGGACACTTGCAATCAAGTCCTTTGGGCCCGGGCCACACCATCCTCTGAGCCTGGCTCAGAAGGCCCTGAACACTTGCTGTCCGGTCAGACCATTCCACAGGCCTGCCGTGCAGTGGTTGAGGCCAGCACGGTTCTGCCCCCACAGGTCAAAGGAGTGCCTGTTCGTCTGACTCTGATGAAGCATCAGAAGCTGCCAGGCACACAGGCCTTCTTCCAGCCATCACCACACTTCTTGGAGCTCAACTTAGCCGTCTGTGGCACGCCACTCTTGGAGCTGAACAATCGTTCTGCGTACTTGTTGGTCGAAAATCCGACCCAGAGTCCTATCCACATGCCGGCAGGAAAGCCCTTGGGCATGCTGATAGATAGCTCATTCCATGACTTTGAACTTTCAGTCCCCGTGATCGGACAACTTCCGTTGTTCTTGAACGACAGACAGGTTGGTGCAGACACATTCAGTACTTTCCCTTCACAAATGATTACCATCAAGCGGCATGAAGCCCTTCCTAAGGAACCCATTTGCAGTGCAACCTTAGATACTGACAGCGGTCAGTGTCTAACGGTTTTTGCAATAAATACTCAACCCTCTGAGTCACCGGTTGAAAGCCCGGAACACCAGAGACCCTCCTCCTCTGAACCTTATGACGGCTTCGAGGCCGAAGTCAGCCAGCAGCTTGACAAAGCGGATGCGCTGGAGTCAGAGGAGCAGAGAGCAGCGCTTAGAAGCCTGTTCTATGAGTTTCAGTCCATCTTATCCAGGGACTCCCTGGACTGTGGACTCACAAACCTGCACACGGTTCGCATTCCGACGAACCCGAATGCCCCTCCTACTTTTGTACGTCAGTACAAGATTCCCCTCGCTGCTTATGAGTCGATCCAGGAGATCCTCGATCAGCTGAAGGAGAAAAACATCATCAGAGAGTGTAACTCCACTTACAACTCTCCCATCTGGCCGGTTCTGAAACCGACTGGGAAATGGCGTCTCACCATAGACTATCGTGCACTGAACAAACAAGTACCTCTCTCCAGGTGGCCTATGATCCATTTAGATCAGGAGCTAGCCAGAGTCAGAGATGCTCGTTTCTTCTCTACGGTTGACGTAGCCAACGGCTTCTGGACCATGAAGGTTGAGCCGGCGGACCAGTATAAGCTGGCTTTCTCCTTTGGAAATCGCCAATATACTTGGAACCGCTGCCCCTTTGGCTACTCTAACTCACCTGCTGAGTTCAACATCTTCCTCCACAAAGCCATGTCAGATGCTTCTTCCAGAGGGAACCTCATATATGTCGATGACATCTTGATGAGGAGTCGAACCTTCGAGGAGCACCTGGCTGAGCTCCGTCATGTGCTGCAACAGCTCGCTGACGCCGGAGCTAAATTGGCGATTCTCAAGGGACAGTGGTGTCGAACCAAAGTGGAGTATGTTGGACTGCTGGTTGGCCCTAATGGAGTCGAGCCCCAAGCGGGACGCATTAGAGCCATTCAGGACATCAAAGCCCCAGCTAATCTGACTGAACTCAGGAGCTTCCTCGGAGTCTGCAACTACTCCAGACAGTTCATTGAGGAGTACGCTGAAACAGCGAGGCCCCTCACTGAGCTGCTTCGGAACGACACACCTTTCGTGTGGGACAGACCCCAAGAACTCTCCTTCCAGTTCCTAAAACAGAAGTTGGCGTCCGCACCCTGTCTGGCTTACCCAGACAAGGATAAAAAGTTCTACATAGAGGCTACTTTCTCCTCTCACTGCCTGAGCGCTGCTTTGAAGCAGAAACACGATCAGGACATGAGAGTTATGGCATACGCCAGCAAGCCTCTGAGCAAGGTGGAACTCCAGTTCTCAGACTGCGAGAGAGCTCTCCTCTCTACAGTCTGGGCTGTCGAACACTTTCGTAGTTACATCGGTGGACAGAAAGTGATCATTGAAACGTGTCATCAGCCTGTCACCTTCCTAAACAGCCAGCGTCTGCGCGAAGGAAGAGTGTCAAACAGCCGCATTGCGACGTGGATGATGGTGCTCCAAGGATACAACATTGAGGTCAAGTATGGTCAGAACACCAAGCTAGCGCTAGGACAAGGGCTAGCAGGCTGCCAGCACTGTGACTCTGACTCCGTCATGGGCCCCCTGGACACACCTGCCGCAGTCTACCCAACCGCATACAATCATCGCTACTTTGATGAGAATGTTTGCCAAGGGCTTCCGAAAGTTTACACTGACGGATGTGCCTATCTTCACGAAGGCCAGCTCCGTGCTGGGGTTGGAGTCGTTTGGGTGGACTGTGACACTAAGCAACCAAATCACTACCGGTTGGGCCAAAAGTCTAGTCAGTACGCCGAAATTGCTGCAGTGTTGATAACCCTCCAGCAGGCGGCAGCCTTGGACATCACTCAAATCGTCCTTTGCTCTGATTCAAACTACGCTAGACACAGCTTCATCTCTCACTTCCCCATGTGGAAGGAGAATCACATGAAAAACGCCAGGAACAGAGACGTGAAACACTCGGAGTTATTCCTAGCGTGTGATCTGCTCACCACTGAGAAAGGCATAATGGTCTACTGGAAAAAGGTCAAAGGTCACTCCAGGACCATAGGTCCAGAGAAAGATGGTAATGACGAAGCTGACCGCCTTGCTAAGCTCGGTGCTGACCAGGGAACCTGCTGGGAATTCAAAGACGAGTGGCTTCCACCCAAGGCCGTTCACGAGGTCTGCGCGATTACTCGTCGCCATGCTAAACAGGCAGACGAACCTCAGAACGTTGGGGTACCCGTGTTTCTAGGCAGACAACCACATGATGCGGACCTAGTCACCATGCAGGAACAAGATCCTGACCTGAAGCTCATCCGCGAGCTTCTCCAAAAGGGCCCGATGTCTAATCAACCGTCACCACCTACTGGCGCAAGCCGAGATTTGGTAACCCTGCATCGTCAACTCGCGCATCTGAAACTACAAAACGATTTGTTAGTTTACATACGTGACGATCACAGCCCGCCGCGCTGGGTTGTTCCACTCGACCACAGGGGAGTGATGCTTGCCTACGCCCACGACACTCCGGTTGGAGGTCACCGCGGAACAAAAGCTACCCTCGCGTCACTGACAGAAGTAGCATATTGGCCATCGATGTCCAAGGATGTACACAGCTATGTCCAAGGCTGCCTCATCTGTGCCCAGTTTCAACCCTCCCAGCCGCTTGCTAGAGCACCACTGCAACGCAGGGGAATAACCTTCCCTTGGTCCCACCTGCAGATCGACTGGGTTGGACCGGTTCCCAAATCGGCAAGAGGAAACAAATATATGCTAACTGTAACTTGCAGTTTCACAAAGTGGGTTGAGTGCCTTCCAGCGCCAAACGATACAGCCGTCACAACCGCTGTACTGCTGATTAACCACGTTTTCAGTCGATGGGGACTTCCACTCTGCATTGACTCTGACCGAGGAACTCATTTCACATCCAGTGTAATGACGTCCCTGTTTGAACTTTTGGGAGTGGAAGTGAGATTCCACCTCCCCTATCACCCACAGTCATCCGGACAGGTCGAACGGATGAACCGCACGGTCGTCTCTATGCTCAAAAAGTACGTCTGCTCCACTGGGAAGGACTGGGACGTCAAGCTCCCTCTGGTCCTGATGGCCATACGGTCCACTCCACAGCGATCCACTGGGGTTACGCCCTTTGAGATGATGACCGGCAGACTGATGACTCTACCACTGCACCTCCTGTATCACCCAGAGGATGTCAGTGTTGCCACCGCCTATACCGCTCATCAGTATGTGGCAGACTTGAAAACACACCTCAGAGCTACGTTCGCGCACGCTCAGAAGAAACTGGAGACCAACGTAGAAGGCGCTAAGGCCTACTACGACCAAAAGACAACCAGCCGCGAATACGAGGTGGGTGACAAAGTATTCTACTTTCGGTTCGCCCAACCGGCACGCAAAGCTAAGAAGTTCCTGCCCCGCTGGTCAGGACCATTTGAGATCGTGGCAAAACTCTCTCCAGTTGCATACAGGTTACGCATCACCAAAGCGAGACAGGAGCCTGTCTACAAATGGGTGCATGCAAACCAAATCAAACCCTACGTCAAACCATCCCCGCGGGTACAGAGACCAGACTCCCCGCAGGAGGTAGACGTAGTCGCTACATAGTTCTATGCATGGGAATGGAAAAGGGGGGAAGTGCACGTTTAACCCACTAACATGTACTAACCGACAAAGAACCAAGCCCCCCCCCGCCGTCATTTTCACTAACCAAGAGAAACTCCTCCTAGAACGCTAACAGGAAGTACTTACTAAAACCTTACAGGGTACTCTTGTAACTGTCAACCTACATTCTGCTCTGATTAATGAATCTCTACGTGCAATCAAGACTTTGTCTGAAACCATACCTCAGGATATTGTGTACACACGAGTGGTGAGAGATTTGATGCAGGACCTGCTCAGGGAAGTAAGTTCCACGCTGGACAGCTTGGTTGAAAGTCGTATTTCCCCGTACTTGGTACCACTGGACCTGCTCAAAGATAGCTTGACAGCTGCTACCCCTCTACTGTGCACCTTTCACAAATCCACCTAGCGTACAGCCTAAGTAGTGCAATGCCCATTCACGTTAAAAAAAATTAGAACTCGGTTTCCTGTTAAACGTTCCCATAATTGTGACACCTCACATCTATAGGTTTAGGTCGATGCTGAACATTGGTATTTGAAAGGACGGTAGGCATTTCCACTTTGAACTAGAAACCTGACACTCCATCACCTCAACCTCGAACAGCATGACTCAGAGATTGAGATCATGGACACTTTCCAGGGTTATAACTTTGCCTTCGATTTAGAAATTGACCAACAATTACTGATTGAAGGAACCAAATTTGTTAAGTTCACACAAAACCCGCGTGAACTTACTTTGACGCCCAAGACGCTACATTGACACAGATTATACCACCTTAATCTGCACATTGGTCGCCCTGGGGATGGGATGGCTCATCACGGCCGTGATAGCTTATTCCGCCTACAGGCGTGTTAAGAAACTCCAAGATAAGATGCACTTGCTCACCTACGGTGTGCCTCGTGACCGCGTTCGGGGAGAATCCAAGCGTGAATGTACCACACCTGTCTAAAGGGGGTGAGCAACATTTTCTTTATTATTTTGTAACCCTAAGAGTAGTTCTCACTTTAGTCTACCTCACATTTTTATCTGAGTGTTGCATTATGTCACATTCTTTATAAGCTACACACTGAATGTATGACCTAAGAATGTATTTTATGAGACCTCAAGGTTGCTATGAATTTTCTTGGATGTTATATGTTACATGTTTTTTTTTTTTTTGGGTTTTCTGTATTTTTGTTTCTTACTTGGTCACATATTGACTAGTGGTTATGTGCCGGCCCAGCTCAGTCTGTCAATGACTCTGTCTGACGCACCAGCACATTGTAGTACCTCTTAGTTTTATGGTCCTTGTTTTAGCCCAAAGACTGTCCTGATCCACCCTTTGGACCAACAAAGGGGGGAATCTTGGGACCACATAGGTCAATGCGCGTTTGCGAACTATGGACCTCGTACATCACCGCGTGCTCCATAAACTGAACTGTATGGCCGGCGGTGAGATGCCTTTGTGTCCACTCGTGGAGTTAACCGCCCACCGACCTTCCTCCTTCTACACTACTACCTCTCGCATGGACGACATCATCATTGCGTACCACCTGCGTGAGTGGCTTCTTCTCGTTATGCGCGTTGGGGACTATCCCGTTTCCTATCCTCTTTGTGCCTGACAAAGACAAAGACCAAAGGCGCCAGGATCCAAGACAAAGACCAAAGACAAAGGCGTCCAAGGAGACCAACGTCCTAAGGGACAAACCCACCTGTGCTTCCGACAATCAAGTCGACCTACGTTCATGAGGAACAAACCCATCTGTGCTTCCGACGATCGAGCTTTGGGCGCGATCCCCGAAACCAAAAGGGGGAATGTTGAGGGTCTGACCTCATGAGGAAATTACTATGCAGTGATTTTCTCCAAAATGACTGTGCTTAAATTGCTCTGAAAAGCAAATAATCACATCAGCGCCAAGAAACTTCATTTCCCATGATGCTTTGCACACGGAAGCATTGTGATGACGTCACCGCCTAGTACCAGAAACACGTTCTGCGCATGTGCGGGAAGCCGTGGAGCTTTTCCCGCGAACTAAGACCATAAATCTTCAGCAGAGACAAAGAATCCTCGTTCTTTTGCCCAGGATACCTGGCGGTAAGGACACGCTTGTCAACGCTCCGACTCCCTTGAGCACGCGGAAGCTCTAAGTGCACAAGTGGAGCCCACGGAACTGCTGGAAACTAAACTGCAAGCCCATCAGATCTGCTCGTTTCTGCTCCCCTCCAGCTGATGTTTGAGGACACAGAACTGCGGAGGAAAGCAACAACTCCATCAAGCACGCTGTAAGTTATAACTCAGCACAGAAAGAAACTTTGCTGTCTCTGTCCAGCCCGTGGAGAAACACTCGTGAACGCCAAACAACGGAGAAAGCATCAAACCGACGGATGACGCTGGAAACTGCGGAGAAACACGGAGAACCGTCAAGTCATAACAGCGGGGGACGCCTTGCTGCTTTGGTGATCAGAAAACTCATTTTTTTCTCTCCTTTTCTTCTCCCGTTTCCTCTATAGTCCAGAATAAGCAATAAAATCGCGCTATTGCTTAAAAAGTAGCTTCGTGTTTTCCTCTTTCGTCCCAAACACGTCCGTCGGGTCATTTTGAAAGAATAAACTGCTTATTGATCATTGTTTGGTATCTTAAAATGGTTTCTGTCATGGCCAGGCTGAAACTAAAAGATATTAATTTGTGATTAATCTTTTGTGTTGTTTCATGATCTTTTGAAATGTTTTGAGTGATTTAAGGTTAAGTTACTACTGATTCTAAGTGCTTTGGAAGTTAAAGTGCAAGTTGCCACCCACACTTTAGCCAGACAAAGGGGTCAGCCATCTTGTATTCAAGACTCCATTTTGAATCCATACACACGCACACACACACACACACACACACACACACACACACTACTCCTTTGTGAGAACAAAGGACCCCATTCATACATCCTCCATCACATACAAACACATCCATCTTCAATCATATCACACGGTTATTATTCATCTATTCCACTGTTTATTCATTTGACAAATTGTTAATTAAATGTTATAAAATTCAGATTTTTGTGTCCAGTAGCTTTGTTGTGTCGAAGAGAAGTCTCTGCTCCGAGGGTTCTACGAACTTCAAGAAAGACTGATAAGAGTTTTGGATTCAATTTTTCCCCGGTAAAAGGGGAATGGTGCCCCGTATATCTAAGAATATCTTAATTAATTAATAAATCAGTAAATATTCCCATATTTACAGAATTTATTGAAGAATCCAAAAGTAAGTTGAAGCTTACTAATTGTTCGCTCCTAATAACCCCAACACAGAAAAGCTTTTCAATGTGTGAAGGAATTACATTATGTGCAATGAGTAGCAGTAGCTGTGCCCGGGGGCCACATCAAACACAGTAAGAAAACCTTTCCAGAGAAGATTGAGTCAGGCTAGTTTCACAAGTGTTTTTTTATTGGCTGACAGCACAAAGGCCAGGTTGTTATCTAAATCCTCAAACTGCTTGGGTGAAATGAGTGCTTTGTGAGGTTCCGCAGTGTGCAAACCTAGATAAATGCATCGCAAAATGTTTACAACCAACAATTTGCCAGCATTATGACTTCATATACTGAGGGTAAACAGAATGCCGAGTTCACAGTCAATCACTATAATGGAATTTCATGTTTAGTGTGTAAATAACATGTTAAGCCAATGTTAATGTGTGGAATTGTTAACCAAACACAAGTAAAGTTCTAATACCCCTCCAAGCTACAATGAAATGATTTTTGTAAAAGCTTCTAAAGTACATAAAACCATGTCTGTCTCGGTGATCTTTTTAATGACAACATTTCTGAGATCTCCTCATTCGATTTATCATTTTGCATCATTTTATTTACTCTGCATTGGAGTAGTGGGTATAATTAGTTGGTAAATAATTTGAAATCAAACATGGCCAGTGGGCGTCCACTTGGTGTGGCTGGGAGAGAGACACTTATAAACAATCTGACCCATGATTGCCTGACTCTGTTGACTCCAATTAAAATCAAATCAACTGCAGTATTTCTGTGGATTTTCTGCCTGCTTAACAGGAAAGGTTCTGATCAGAACCTGACCAGTAGTCTGTACATGCTGTATTTAATGCATCACAATTCTGTTGTTTTACTTTGTGGTCATGAATTTTAAAAGCCAGTGGAACTGAGCAACCAAACTGGACATTATTCCTTTAGAATTGCCCAAATGGGACAGTCAGGGAATAAATGTTCTTGGTTGCTGCTGTTGGTTTGGGATTTTTTGTTCGTTCAAACAAAAAAGGAACATAAATGCTATTGCATTTGGAGAAATGAAAAAGGAAGAATGTATCATTTCATTTGGAAAATGTTTGAAGATCAAGTTGTTTTTGTTTAAATACATTTTAAGTGGTTGTCAAATACTAATAAAATAACCTGTGCACATTTGCTCGATAATGGACTTTTCATGAAATTTATATTTTCTATTCCTTTTAGAATAGCATAGATACAAGTCACTCATTGTATTTTTCTCTCTCTTCTTTATTGGCAGAACCGTGACAGAATGGTGGACTGTATGAGCAAAGTCATGCTGCACACAGTCGTCTCATCATGGCAGCCATTCCTGGGACTGGCTTTTGTGGCTGCTTTCGTGGGTTCTACCTTGGGATGTCCGTCACGCTGCGAGTGTTCAGCGCAGACCAAGGCAGTTGTCTGTCATCGCAAACGCATGTCCACCATCCCTGATGGCATCCCAACTGAGACCAGGATCCTGGACTTGAGTAAAAACAAGATGACAATGATTAACCCCGATGACTTTATTGCCTTTCCTGGGCTTGAGGAACTTGACCTCAGTGGAAATGTTATCAGCTACGTTGAGCCTGGAGCTTTTAACACCCTGTTTAACATGCACTCACTGAGTCTTAAGAGCAACCGTATAAAGCTCATCCCTCTGGGTGTCTTCACAGCACTAACAAATCTCACTCGACTGGATATAAGTGACAACAAGATTGTCATCCTTCTGGATTATATGTTTCAAGACCTACATAATCTGAAGGTTTTGGAAGTGGGTGATAATGATCTGGTATATATTACTCCCAGTGCATTTAGTGGACTTTTAAGTTTGGAGACACTAACCTTGGAAAGATGCAACCTCACATTTGTACCCACTGAGGCCCTTTCCCACTTGCACAACTTGATCAGTCTCCACCTACGTTACCTCACTATCAGCACTTTGCATCCATACTCGTTCAAAAAGCTGTTCCGGCTGCGACATTTAGACATTGACAACTGGCCTTCATTAGACCGTGTGCCAGCAAATACTCTTCACGGACTAAATCTGACAACTTTGTTTATAACTAATACCAACCTGTCCTCTTTCCCTTATCAAGCGCTTAAGCACCTGCCCTACCTGACACACCTCAACCTGTCCTACAACCGCATCAGACACATTGAAGGAGGCATGCTCTTGGAACTTGTTCGGCTGCGGGAGTTGCATCTGGTTGGAGCTCAACTCTTCACTATTGAACCATATGCATTTCAAGGTCTGCGGGATCTCAAAGTCCTCAATGTCTCTCACAATCGACTGGATACATTGGAAAAGGGAGTGTTTCAGTCTCCTGAAGCTCTGGAGGTTCTTCTGATTGACCACAACCCCTTAGTGTGCGACTGTCGTCTCATGTGGATTCTACAGAAGAAACACTCCATCTTCTTTGGAGACTCACAGCCAGAATGCAGCACACCTGAGGGGATACGTGGACGCCCATTTAAGGAATTTAAGGAGACTCTGCTGTCTTATTATGTGACCTGTACCAAGCCAAAAATTCGTGAAAACAAAACACAGACTTACACAGCAGACGAGGGCCAGCCAGCCATGTTGCGATGCAGTGCTGATGGAACTCCACGACCCACTGTGTCTTGGGTGTCTCCACGAGGTCGGAAGCTGACTGGCAGAAGCCATGGAAGGATGATGTTGCACAACAATGGCACACTAGAGATTAAATCAGCTGAGATGCAAGACAGTGGAGTGTATGTTTGCCTTGCCTCAAACACTGCTGGAAATGATACCTTGATGGCTTCATTGGCGGTGAAAAGTCTCGGATCGCTGTATGCCAACAGGACCCAGTACTACACAGATCCCAGTAATACCACTGCCAATGGAACAGCAAGCGTGAGCCTTGGTTTGGACCTAAAAACTATTTTAGTGTCCACAGCTATGGGTTGTTTCACTTTCTTGGGAGTGGTCTTGTTTTGCTTCCTGCTCCTTTTTGTTTGGAGCAGAGGAAAAGGAAAGCATAAAAACAACATAGATGTTGAATATGTACCTCGGTCCAAGTCCAACGGCACCAATGTTGATTCAGCAGAGGGACAAGCTGGTCCACGTCGTTTTAACATGAAGATGATGTGAGTTTTTTATAAATATAAATATATATATATATGAACATTTATTGAGAAAGTAAAGAAGAGACAAACGAAGATGGGATTGAGGAAACATACGAAGTACAGTCAATTGTATTTTTTGAAAAGAAGATAGAACTGGTAACGGAAACTTTAGGGTAACTCAACTAAATGAAAGTACCCTAAATATGTGGCTCTTGATATGAATCTTAGATACAGTGTTGCAAAAGTGACAGACTACAACTCTTACATAAATGCCAGTTGGCAGCTTCTTGGATGAGCAATGGACACATTAGTCACTGTGGATACCTGAAGAAAAAAAGGTGTTATGTAATATCTCTTACAAATTTGTATGCCCAAAAAGAGGCCCTTGGTTTTGGGTTGATTACAGACTCAGCTAAACAATGTACAGTACAAATTTGTATCTAAGCTATTAACCTACTTTGTTTAGTCCTGCGCCATGCTTATTCACTGAACAAGTTGATGAAAGAGATAATTTTTCTTTATTTCAGTACTATGTTTACCCAATGCTTCATTATGTACATGTAAGTGCATATTCATTCAAGATAACTATTCATAGCAATATTCATTGGATGCATTAGCCAAAATTGTAACCCCTGATTTTCAGCAAGAACATTATTGAAACTTGAAGTTTCCACTGATTTAGGAAGGGCTTTTATGGTTGATTTTATGTCCCCGTTCCTGAATGCTATTTGGATATTAATAATCATATATTGTTTACTAATACACCTAGAGGGAAAATATTTATGAAAATGTTAATGATTTTGCAAAACTCAGTCCTTCAGCATCATTCAGAAGATGGCCTAATATTGTTTGAAGTATCTACATGAACCACATTTTTGTCCTATTTTTGTCTTTTTATTACTTTAACTGTACTTTTGCTGGTTGGCAAACCACATGTGTCAATTTACTTAAGTAACATTTGCATAATTTTCCCTGTAGGAAATTTGGACTTTGTTGTGGTAGTTCTTCATTTTGTTGTAAAATCATTTAGATTGTGTAAACTAAAAGAACAAAAGAAAAAATGTATGTGAAATAAATGAAGATGTATTTGTACCAATGAGTCTGACTAAATGGTTAAAACATAAAAAATTCTTCTCCTTATTCAAAAATAATATTGTTTGCAAGAGTCTACTCAGAGCACATATCTTCAATTACACTGGTAAAAAAAAAGTACATGTGCATTTACATGTATACACCTTTATTAAAGGTGCAATTCCCTTGTTTAATCAATACATTTGCAAAGGTCTAGTAGGAATGAATGTCTTGTAAGTCGTACTCTGCGTACAAAAAGCCCTGGTGCACCTGTTTTAGGATCTGGAAGATTGCCAGATCAGAGGAGAGCTGGATTTGGAGTCTTACTTCCTGATATTTAGACATATCGCCTCTGATTGAGTAACAGCAATGGGACTCTATCACGGACTCTGTTTGCACTGCAACTTTGATGCTTTATCTCCACAAATAACTCAAGCCTGAAGGAGTTCTGCGGTGTGGTGGAGCTGCTAATGTTAACAGTTAGCTTCTGCTAGCTGAGACGTTATCTGCTGTTTCCTGGACACTAAACCAACAACAGCCTTCCCTGTCGCTGATCAAGATGGGTGACTCCATCTGCAGCAAGAGGATGTTGTAGGTCTTTGGTGATGGTCTCTGGGTTGACTCTGACTGTTCTCACCATTCTTCACTTCTGTTTATCTGATTTTTCTCGGTCTGCCACTTTGAGCCTTAAAGGGGACAAAGAATCTAAACCAACTTTTTCTTGTTTGTGAATAAAGACATCTTGGGTGGTCAAAAGTAGCATGCCAAAAAGTAAAAGCCATGTGTGACCTACTGTATATGTAAATTAGAGTTTTAAAAAGCCAGAGAAAAACGTATTTTCTGAGAAACCTCTCATAAAAACATCACAGTGTGGAGCCCTTCCTCCTCCAATCTGCAATCTCCAGTGTATGCGTTCTTCTGGTTTAAACCAACCAATCAGCAAGCAACTCATTAGCATATTCATGTCCTGGCCAAGTGGGAGGGGTAAACAGCTCTCTTCGCAGCAAGGCTGATTTAGGGGGGTTAGAATGGCCTGTATCAGGGCTCCTGGGACAGATGAAAGCCACAAGAAAATTTCTTATGCTTCTTAGAAATTCAAAGCTGTGTTTTAGATTGCTGATAAACTGCATTATTTGTCCCCTTTAACTTGATCTGTGTCAGTGATCTTCCATTTCCTCAGTATGTTCCTAATTGAGTTAACAGACAGCTGAAATCTCTGAGACAGCTTTCTGCATCCTTCCCCTAAACCATGATCAGTTTTGGTCAAGTTACTTGGAAAAAGTAATTCATTACTAATTACTGATTACTTTCTCCAAAAAGTAATCCTGTTACTTTATTAATTACTTATTTTAAAAAGTAATTAGTTACTTAATTACTTAGTTACTTTGTGAAAATATGAAACACAACCTGATTAGGCTATGAGTATATTGCATCATATAAAATTCAATCATGAAACAGTCGGTTCTTAATTTTTTTTATTGGATTTAACTTTTCCTTTACAAACATTGCATGAAGAAAAAACAAAATAAATATATAAATATAATCAGTGGGTTGCTTGTTCAAACCAAGGCTTCCTCTTTGTTAGTCGTTATGTCCTTGGCCAAGACACATTACCACTGCAGGTCATTTATTATTTAACTTTTGTTTATATTAAATATTGTGAATTTGTTATTGCTGTTGGTCTCACAAGGAGCCTCAGACAAACTTGAGCCTCTAAGCTTGCTGCAATCTGGATGGCTTTAGAAAACACAGCAACAGTGTCTTCAAATATACAAATGAAATAAGGTTAGCTTAGTAGGACAGCTATGTCCCTGTCCACAGAGGTAATTTTGTCAAATTACATTACAGTTTTTCTTCTCAAAACCTGCAAGCACTGCTCTGCTTTCATGAACAAAAGAGGCTATTTAAAACAGAGTGCACCTTGCATTCTCTCATGTAATAAGTCATTTGCCTGCTGTGAGAGTGGGACTCATGCACACAGGAACTGTACACTCAGTGTTTGTCCAAAATAATGCTCAAGCCAGCAGCATCTCAGAAGATAGAGCTGGTTGTCCAGTAATCGGAGGGTTGCCAGTTTTATCTCAGCTCCTTCTTGGGAGTCCTGCTGTTGTGTGCTTGTGCAAGGCACTTCGCCTGACTTGCCTGTGTTTGTGATGGTCATAGGGATTTCTGTAAACTGATTTGTGTGCTTTAAAAAGTGATACATAAAGTGAGAAGTTTGTTTCTCACCATGACGTCCTTTTATAAAAAAATACATGTAGCCTCTTTTACCAGCTCAGTGGCATAGTGGTAGGGTGTCCACCCTGGCACTGGGAGATTGGCATTCAAATCCCAGTCAGGTCATACCAAAGACCTCCCTGGAACCTAATACCTACCTGCTTGACACCAGCTTTCAAGGGTTGGATTGGGGAGTTAATAATTCCAAAGCGCAGCAATGTCTGCAGCTCACTTCTCCTTTACGGGAATGGGTCAAATGCGGAGGACGATTTTCTTTTTTTTTTTCTTTTTTTTTTCCGTGTCCTGTCTGGCTGTGAAGCAAACTGAATTAATGTCTGAATGCTGGTGACAAGCATCAGGTAGAGCATCAAAGCTTCTGCTTCTAATGTCAGGCCTGATACTTAAAACTTTGTTGTTATTGTTTTTTGAATACTTTGTAATTTTGACCAGACACTGAGACAGAGGTGAAAGAGAAAGGAAGAGACAAAAGGTGTGTGTGTGTGTGTGTGGGGGGGGGGGGGGGGGGTCCACAAAAATAAACAATCAATGATGAACAAGAGTCTGCTTCTAGACCTGCAGAAAAGGGATACACATCAATACAACAGAACTGTCACTGTGTCAACTTGATGAAGAAATATAAAATCAACATTGTTTTACTGAACAATCACACGATAATGAATCACAGTGCATTTAGTGCCCACCATAGTCTTAAGACATGTGTTGAACGTGCCCAAGTCCATACTTGTGAGAGCACCATGTGAGCACCTGTGTGTGTACATACGCTTGTATATGTAAGGTAAGGGACCCAGGGGCGACCACCCCCGCCGGGGACCCAGCAGAGTCTAGGGATCCAAATCCCACAAGGCAGCCACCAGGATTGATCAGGTAGATGCCAAAATTTTTAAACCCCCTGACCCGGGAGCCATGATCACTCAGGCAGACCAAGGCACCACACTCCACACCGGGTGTGGCAGGGAGAGGGGAGACGAAGATGTATAGAATCAAAAGAAGTCCCAGGAGATGGGAGGAGTCAAAGGCCCCACCTGACATTTACAGCCATAAACAGACACAGTCTCACACTCCCTCCCTCATGCTCACACATACACATACAACCAAAGACTTACAAAAATGCACGCCGGACACCCACTCATGCCCCCATACACACCCTATTCACTCTGGTCCCAGTACTGCTGCATAAGGGGTACAACCATTACCAGGTCCCAGAGTTTGCCCCTTTCTGCTGGGGTGCTGCTGAGCAGCTATCTATTCCCATCCCTGCATTTGCACAACTTCCAGAATATATAAGACATAGGACATCCAGGTAAGGTTGGGTCCGCCCCCTCCTGGACACCCCCCTCCCCTGTGATGGGACAGCAGAGGAGCCAAGGTCTACCTGAGGCCCCTGAGCCCGGGCCAGGCACTGCTGCATGTTCCCGCCTTCTTCCCGGCAGCATACATGTCAGGACCCGACTGCCAAGGCCCCGCCCAGATCCCCAAACGGGGCCGGCGGAGGACGATTTTCACCACACCAGTGTGTGTGACAACTATGGGACTTTAATCTTTAATCCTAGAATTATTAAACTGTTGCATGACCTCTTTCTTTGTAACCTATTTTTTTGAGAGGAGTCACATATGTACGTTGTGTTTCCATAGAATATTGACAATTTTAATTTCATGTGGATCTTTTACTATCAGACTCTTTTTAATAGGCATGTGGTTCTGCATTGAATACAAAAGTTATCAGCAGTGTGTTTGTATTGTTCTTCTCTTATCAGATATTGACCAATCCAGCCACTGCTGTTTTATACTAATCAGTGAGATAACTTAAAGCAGATGGGATGCTCAACCTAAAGTGACAAATGTGTTTTTTAATCCAGCAGTTTCTTGGCACAAGCTGCACAGTAAAGAAAAAAAAATCAAACCCAAAGAATGGTTTGTCACGATAATTATTCTCAATCAAACTGGTCATTTACTTCAGTCATCAGGATTAAAATGGCATAGTTTCTGAAAGGTCAGACACACTTCAAACTTTTAATTACACGAATAATCAAGTGTTGCTTAAAAAGTGTGAAAACGTGTAATACTGGTACTTTTTTTATAATAATTATCTCTTGGAAACAGCCATTGGTAAAAAAAATAAAAATAAAAGGTGATTGTACATTTCCTCTCTGGGATTAGTAAAGTATATTTTAATCTGATTAAAAGTGCTGGTAGCATCTTGGAGAACAAAGTTAAAAAACAAATGCTAAATGCTAAAATTATTTTCTCTAACAACTCGCCTCTATTACATTTATATTAAAACAAGTTTTAAAGTTTTAGAAAAGTTCAAAGCATTAATGTTCATGATTGATTACCAGTTATTGACAGTATACCTAAATTGACAGTTTTTACTGCTGTTGTTGGTTTGATCTGCAACAATAAGTCAAAAGGAGGGAGTAGAGGTAGAAGCTTGGCAATGTGGCAAAAAGAAAAGAGGTGAACCTAACACCGACCTCTTCATTGATGGAAAAGGCAAGAAAAATTTGTAAAACAGCAAAAAATAAATAAATAAATAAAAATAATAAAAAATAAAAATAAAACGTTGAAACAGGGCATAAACTCAGACACTGTACTAGGGTCAGGTTGTCAGGTATCCCACAAAACAAAGATATTCACAGTTTGGCCTGTCATCCACAAGAAAATGAATATGACCCTTTCATTTGTCTCTCTTCAGATTTTGGGTTAGGGTTAGGGTGAGTGAAATGAGAAAGAGCGTGGAATCCACACTTGTGAACAATTTCTCAACATTTTAGACTAAAATAAAGATAGCTTACTGATAGATCCGTATGCATGTATATGTGGCTGAAATAATTGATCTGTTTACACAAAGTTTTAGCATTTAAAGTACATAGTTTTATGACCCTCCAAAGCACTAAAACAAAATGCAGGCAGAATATTTTAGCAACAGTTGGAGAATGAATCTCATAAATACTCAGATTTATCCTTGAGGGGAATCAAGGATATAAAGTTCTCTCACCCCTACATTTCCACTAAATCTCCCAAACAGGGCACACTGGCTGAAAATGAAAGAATCAACATGCTGTTTCTCATCACAAATGTTTGCTAAGTGAAAGGAAGTTTTCTATTTACTTCTAGTGTTTATGTGAACACACGTAACTGCAAACCAAAGTCATTTAAAGGTGCAATATGAAACAATGAAGTAAGAACGACATTGTGTAGTCATCCCAGTTCTAAACCAAAAAATCACTTTCTTACTGTCGTTCCGTGTATATCATGGCTGTTGTCTGTTATGGATAAGCATCAGATGACTCTAGAAGACAAGTGAAGACGAGTCATACACCCTAAGTGAAATGCATTGTCATATCTGGCGTTAGCACTCTTGGGTGCACTTACAACACTTATTACGGTAATATGGCTCCGGCATTAGAGGAGGTATGCTTTTGCCATCTTTCTGTTTGTTTCTGATCACCTCACTGTTGTTCTGTCCTGCTTGTTTTGTTTCTATATTAGCCTGATAAATGTTAAGCTTTGCAGGACACCATAACTGGGGTTCCTAATGAGCAGATTTTTCAAAGTAAGAGCATAAAAGAAAATTACTTATGTCCAACAACCAAGTCTTTGGAAACCGGAAGTTAACAGTGGCAAATTTCCAGTTTAAAGGTACGATAGCCTATGTAAGAATAGAGAAAGATTGACATCCTGTGGTCAAATTTGGGTATTCCAGTTCTTTTTTTTTAAACAAAAAGTGATGTTCTCACTGTTCTGTGAGTGTCATGGCTGTTTCCAGTTGCCAGAACATTCTAATAGAAAAGCAAAGAAAAGTTATACACAGTAAGCTGATAAGTAGATAAATACATTGCCATATCTTGTCTTAGCACTACTGGGTATTTTACAATAGTGTGCACTTACTACACTCATAGTATGCCACCGGCATTAGAGATAGTGCGGTCGTTTGGCGTTGTGCTGTCAGTTTGCTGTTATAGTTGTTAATGACTCACTGAAGGAAGTAAACGCCATGATTGGCTCATTATTCACTTCACACATAGATTTCACTGTAATATTGAGTTGTTAGCAATTGAAAAATTAGCTTGAAATATTTTAGAGCTCACTATTTGCTCTAATTCTTCGTCAGCATTGTTAGCTCAACATTAGCCTCTAGCTGCTTCACCCTATATTAGAGTAAAATAAAAAAAATAGCGTGGCTTCTTTGGGTACAAGAAATAACTTCTGGGTCACTCCTGTTTAGTGGCTTCAGTTCTTTGAACAATTCTGGAGCTTTTTGACTACTGGCTGAATGACAAATGCTGGCACTGCAGCATTAGCTTGATGGAGACATGGCAACCTCTCAAACTCACCGATTGTAAACAATAACTAAGTCCGTCTTTCTTTCTCTTTTTTTTTGAGGAAGAGAAACAGACAACACCCAGCCGGCTGAGAAATAAATCTGTTTCAATGTAACCTTCTTTCCATCATAACTGACACATTAGACTGATTGTGAATATTTCATTGTAGGATTCCTACGTGTTGCTTGCTGAAAGATAAATTAATAAATACAAATATGCTTGTTAAGTCTGCTGTAGTTTTGAAAGTAAGCACCACAGGTTTGATTTACTTCCAAAGCCCCAAGGGGTTGCAGGCTATAGGACATAAAAGATCATTGAATCCGGCAGCTTAAGTAAGGAAAACAGAAAATGTGTGGTTTCAGTTTGACAAGACAGTGGAGCTGGTTGCAGCTGAAGTCTTGGCTGTGTATGCTTTCATTAGGCTCCCCGGTGGCGTGCTGGTCTGCCAAATGAGGTCCCATGTGAGCCGACTCCAGCTCCAACCTGACGTCCAAAAATTGTGTCTGGCTGCATAAGAGGAATACATGCATGTGCTGCTATGCATCCTCTACACACAATCAAGCAGTCACCACACTGAAATGAATCCTCGATTCCAGAGAAAGAGCATTCTTCGCTCTTAAATTCTTTCGCACACATGGTGAGAAGCATCCACACCTACACACTCACTTTTACTCTTTGTTGATCTGCTAGTCAAGACACCTTCTCTTGTCTTTCCTCACATAATAAAGATAAATCAGTGGGGTTGAAAGACAGTGTTTCTTCTCTTTTTAAATATAAACCTCTCTCCCTTTCTGCTATACCACGGTGAAAAATGTCTCTAGGATAATGGAGGGTGAAACGTTATTAGCAGCAAAACCCCTGCACCATTCACACCCAATGTTCTCCTGTAAGCCAACAGTCAATATTTCTTTGTTAGTCTGTTGCTTCATTCTGTAATTATGTTTTTGCCCTTCTGGAATACGCAGTCATGAAATGAGAGGAGGAAAATTGAATTCTTTGCCTATGTAATTGTTTAATGATGAATGGGGACAGAAACTGGGGCAAAGAGACAGAAAGTTTCATTATTCTTTTCCGGGAAAGTAAAGATAATATTTCCTCCTGATTTTCTGTTATCAGTAAAGCGGCATCAATGTCCTCAAAATATTTATTAAGTACTAAATACCTATTTTAATAAGTTTATGTTTGGGGAAAAGAGGCTTTTCATCCACACAGTGAGTCCAGGAGGTATTTAAACTCTAGCCCTCAAATGTCACCCAAGCTCTTGTCTTCTGGGGTTTTAAAGGAAGGTACAGAATAGATAGCCAGCTGCTTCATGCTGAGAGGCACATTATATGTTAAATACCTGCATTTCATGAGAGTCTAGACTCAAAATGGCATTCTTTGTATAACTAATGCAGTTATGAGCATAAATGAAATGATCTTTTGAGATTCTCATGTGCTCCAATCTATTGTTACCCAGAATGAGTATGGGGGGAAAAAGAACAAACAATAAGGCCCTGTGAGTGTCAGCTCAGCAGACAGGAACGCCTTGTTGGTAAGAGGAGTCAGAGGAAAATACCCAGACTGGTTTGAACAGACAAGAGGGCTATGCTAACTCTTCCTTACAGCTGTGGTGAGCAGAAAAGCATGTCAGATTGCACATGTCAAACTTTGAACTGGGTACGTTTTTACCAGCAGCCGACCATGTCGGCTTACACTCCTGACAGCTAAAAGCGGAAATCAAGAGCTGCACTAGGAACACGCTCACCAGAACTGGACAGCTGAAAAAAAAAATTAATTCTTTATATTCAGGCAAGTCTCAATATTTGCTGTTGCTGCAGATAATTAATGCTGTGTTTGCCTTCTTTTCTCCACATCAGTGGACTCACCTGTCCTGGATTATCATTTCAGGTTTATGGTCATTTTCTGCTTCAAATATCAACCAGTAATCATTTACTAAAGCCTGTTCATGTTGCTGACCGATTTACCGATTTTATGATGCCAACTAAAAGCATAAAAATAAACTGGAATTATCTCAGTGTGACTCAAAGCCCTCTAAATCATATGATTGGTCTGAATCAAATACCAAAATATGCCATGTTATTTCAGCAATCATCAAAATAAAGAACAAAACGAGCTGTGCATTGCACCATGTCATATCCCCATGTTATAGTGAGGATCCTGTTCTAAACATTTAGATAAAAAAAAAAGAGTTAAAAATTAACTGATTATTCGTGTTTTTAGTGGCACTGATGTTTCCCTTTTCAAAGTTTTAAATGGGATGGCCAGATAAGAGGCCACTGATAATTTTGAAGTGGCACAAACACACACACACACACACACACACACACACACACACACACACACACACACACACACACACACACACACACATACACATACACATACACACACACACACACACACACACACACACACACACAAACTATAACAGAAACTCAGGACGGGATACTGAACATATTCTAATTAGGCCACGTACACATGTAGCTGGATTTACTTAAATGGCAAAATCTTCCCCCACCCACTTCACCAATTTGCTTTCAGCTAAAATGAATCCAGCAGATTGTAAAGCACATTCATAGGCATTCAGCATTCAGCGCTTATAGTAGGCAGTAGTTCCCAAATTGTCAGCGTCTTTGTCAAAAACATTCTTTGAAGTAACTAGCTGGAAGTCGATATCTGTCCTTAACATCGTTCTTTGCCTGTGATCTTCTACATAGAGCAGTAATTGAGCTTCTTTGGTTTGTTCTTATTGTTTTTAGTTTCTAATTCAATTTTTGGTTATTTTTAAAACACAGGAAAGGGTTTTCTTTACCTTGCTAACGTTTCGTTTGCCGACTGCAAAACAGCTCTGAGGATGTTTTGCAGTCGGCGAACGAAACGTTAGCAAGGTAAAGAAAAACTTTTCCTGTGTTTTAAAAATCACCAAAAATGGAATTAGTAATTGAGCTGGTAAAAACAAGAAAGTGAGTATAAACACAAGTCAGGCTGTGATGTTTCAGCAGCACCTGTAACAAAGTAAGTAAAAAAGTATTAGATCGCCTCCCTAAGAAAATAAAACATAATTGATATATTTTTTTCTTAATTCATTGTATTCCAGAATGTGCCTCAGCATTTCTCTCATCCCCGACTTTCAGTAGGGGCCTGAGATGTTTTAAGTCACCCCTCACTTCCTTGTATCTCAGGTTTTAAGGGGATTCGAGCATTAGCAGAACATTATCCCTCCTTGCACTTCAATCAAGAGCCTCCTCCTCAAGATTTATTCACTCATATTTACTTAATTTCTTCTTTTCCATTTTAGAGCTGTTACTTGATAATGGTTAACAACTTTACAGGCTACAATATGAGGAAAACTTTAACACTGTGCAATTTTTGAATGATTATTTATCAGATAGTATTTAGTTGGCAGATGTCTTTTCCTCCACCAGAAAATAATCAGGATTTTGCTGCAGGTTTAGAGAAAATAAAATGTCAAGTAGATGGCTTTGTGAGTGGGTGGATTTTCTGCCTGCAGCAGTCGATTGGTAGTTACTCTGTTTGTTCTGTCTCAGGTGCAGAGTTCGGTTAACTAATGTGAAGCCAGAAGATTGCAGAACTTAATCTGAGTTGCTGCAAGGTGATTGGTGGTTTTCAAAGCTGCAGCTTCTTGTACAGAGGCTTTAAATCAGTACCTATATATCTGCTGCTAATTGCAACAGTTTAATAAACGATGAGGAAAATCTAGCAGTATGGACAAATGTCAGGGAACAACACCAGAAGGGCAGGGGCAATCTTGACAAGCTGCAGATGGTTGAATAAGCAACAGGCCGCCTGTTCAGTGTGGAAGGGGTGAAGTCCCCTAAATATTTGGTGAGAACACGCCACAGATCCATAACAGTCCAGACTGTCTTCACTCTTGATCTTGATGATACAGAATCATTCAGTGCCATATTGCATAGATTTAGTTCTTTGAACTGTCATCAGCTTATTTTTACTCTAAGTTTCTTGCAACTGCTTTAACCCCTGATCAACACAGCACTGAGCCAAGAATGAAATCATATGTTATTGCTATAGTGCAGCACAACATGGGGTAGGTCTGTGCTTTAAATGAGTGTGTGATTGTAGTGTTCAAATACACATTTGTCTGCTTGTCATATGTGTCAATAGACAATCAGAAATGATTTTTCCCCTCCTTTCAAAACTGAAAGGTGGCAAATGAGTCTACAGATGTAACAAAGCTGATTTCATCTGAAGCAAAAGTCCAAAGAAAACCCAGGGTGAGTCTTGAAAACACTTTTACATTATTTTTCAAGACATTATGGGATTGCAATTTTTTCACATTTCTTTTCTAAAAAGTTTCGCACACTAAGCCGGTCCACAGATTGTGTCTGAGTTCTGATAAAGCATCATGGATCAGGCCTGTTTAACCACCCTCTCATTACTTTACTCGTTACTCCTGAAACAAACAACAAATGAAAAATGTTATTGAATGGTGATGATGTAAAGCTCTCATTCAGTTGCTATTAGTATAAACTTGTGAATCATTCCTTGTAAGAAAAGGCTCTGGCGCTCCTGTTTCAGAAAACAGAAGTTAGATGGAGGAGTGTGGAGCAGATAACCACTGAATATGGAGTCTTACCCCTACTGCACACTGGAATCATCAGTGGCACAAAACGGCAGCGGAAAGGTTTACTCGCACTCCAGCGAACATCAGGAGAGTCTCAGCCACGAAGCGGCTTTTCCACTGTGCTCCTCGCTCAACTCAAGAGATCAAAAAATCCCTCGAGTTTAGGCCATCGGCCATTAAACCAAAACGAAGGAAATAATATTTGACATTGTTGTTTGATGTCATATATGATGATGTTTTTCTTCTCCACTGCCAGGATTGAAACCATGAAAACACATCACTGCACGTCTGCAACAATGTTGGGAGTAAATAAGCAATTAGGTCAGTTGTATTAAAGTAATGTACACTCAACAAAAATATAAACGCAACACATTTGTTTCTGCTCCGATTTTTCATGATTTCCAGATACACAATATTACCATTTCTCTCAAACATTGTTCACAAATCAGTCTAAATGTGTGATAGTGAGCACCTATGGTTTGCTGAGATAATCCATCCCACCTCACAGGTGTGCCACATCAAGATGCTGATCTGCAGGGGCGTGTCCAGGGAGTGGCCTGGGGTAGCACATGCCACCCTTGAAATCTGATTGGCCACCCCAGGTGCCACCACACTAATTTACCTTTAAATGGGCTTTTCATTGTCCACAAAAGTCTTGGGGGTAAAACACAAAAAAAGCACAACAATTGGTGCTACCCATGCACAAAGTTGTGTCTCAGCTGGGCCACCCCATTTTAAAAGATCTGGACTGCTGCTCTGACATCATGAGTAGTGCACAGGTGTACCTTATACTGCCAACAATAAAAGGCCACCCTGGGATGCGCAGTTTTTTGCTTTATTGGGTGTCTGGGGACTCAGAACTGGTCAGTATCTGGTGTGACCACCATTTGCCTCATGCAGTGCAACACATCTTCACATAGAGTTTATCAGATTGTCAATTGTGGCCTGTGGAATGTTGGTCCACTCCTCTTCAATGGCTGTGCGAAGTTGTTGGATATTAGTGGGAACTGGTACACGCTGTCGTATACGCCTGTCAAGCACATCCCAAACATGCTCAATGGGTGACGTGTCCGGTGAGTATGCTGGCCATGCAAGAACTGGGACATTTTCAGCTTCCAAGAATTGTGTACAGATCCTTGCAACATGGGGCCGTGCATTATCTTGCTGAAACATGAGTTGACGTTCATGGATGTATAGCACAACAATGGGCTTCAGGATCTCATCACAGTATCTCTGTGCATTCAAATTGCCATCAATAAAATGCACCTGTTGTCATGACTTCCAGTCCTTCACCCTCCTCTGCCTCCTCATTCAGCCTTTATGCAGCACACCTTGTTCCCTCACCAAGCTTCTGACAAGCCCTGTTTCCCTGGCAACCACAATCAGCTTCATCCACTTCACCTGCTCCTGACTCCTCAGCTCATCACTCACACATGCCCCCCCCCTGCTATATATTCACCAGTCAGCCACCAGTTCCCTGCCAGATTATTGAACACATTTGCAAGTAAATCTTCCAGCCATCCACCCTGCCTGATCTCTGCCTCCGGACCTCGTTTTCGCTCTTGACCCCTTGTACTATGCCTGCCACCACGACCTTCACCTATCTCCGACTCTGTCTCCAGCCTCGCCCACCTCTGGTAACTCTGCACCAAATAAAAACTTTTAAAGGTGCTTTTCAGTGTTTGATGTCCTTACGGGTCCTTCTAGTTCAGCTTGATGACACCTGTGTTCTTCGTCCATAACAGATGCCTGCCCATACCATAACCCCACCACCACCATGGGCCACTCAATCCACAACATTGACATCAGCAAAGCACTCACCCACACGATGCCACACACGCTGTCTGCCATCTGCCCTGAACAATGTAAACTGAGATTCATCCATGAAGAGAACACCTCTCCAATGTGCCAGACGCCATCGAATGTGAGCATTTGCCCACTCAAGTCTGTTACGGCGACAAGCTGGAGTCAGGTCAAGACCCCGATGAGGACGACGAGCATGCAGTTGAGCTTTCCTGAGACGGTTTCTGACAGTTTGTGCAGAAATTGTTTGGTTATGCAAACCAATTGTTTCAGCAGCTGTCTGAGTGGCTGGTCTCAGACGATCTTGGAGGTGAACCTGCTGGATGTAGAGGTCCTGGGCTAGTGTGGTTACACATCGTCTGCGGTTGTGAGGCTGGTTGGATGTATTGCCATATTCCCTGAAACGCCTTTGGAGACGGCTTATGGTGGAGAAATGAACATTCAATGCACGAGCAACAGATCTGGTTGACATTCCTGCTGTCAGCATGCCAATTGCATGCTCCCTCAATGCTTGTGGCATCTGTGGCATTTTGCTGTGAGACAATACTGCACATTCCAGGGTGGCCTTTTATTGGGGGCAGTATAAGGTACACCTGTGCACTACTCATGATGTCGGATCAGCATCTGCATGTGGCACACCTGTGAGGTGGGATGGATAATCTCAGCAAAGCAGAAGTGCTCACTATCACACATTTAGACTGATTTGTGAACAATGTTTGAGAGAAATGGTAATATTGTGTATCTGGAATGAATTTTAGATCTTTAAGTCCATCTCATGAAAAATCGGAGCAGAAACAAAGTTGTTGCATTTATATTTTTGCTGAGTGTATGTAGATATGAAATTGCATTGCTGCTATAGACTTTTATTTTGAAAATTACATGGGGCTTTACACTGAAACCGTGTGTGAATTCCTGTTTGTCAAACCTTAACACAAAAATATTGGCAACTTTGTAACATATAACCATAAAAACCAGGACTAAAATATGTGGGAGTGGGTCTAAGTGTGTGGGCGACACCATATTAGATGCCATGTTTCCTTATATGGGAGCCTGTGAGGACAAAATGCAAAACTGATTTGTAACAAACGGTAAAAAAAATTTCACCATTCATAAATGTTGTTTTACACATTTACCTCTTTGCTCACTTGTTGCCAGTGATGTAAAGGGGTCTGATGTGCTTGTCCTTAAGCTGGAGGATGTGCTCCCAGAGATTTTTTTTACCCTAATAGCCATCCGTTGGTAAGGTCTCACTCAAACACAAAAATACCTCTTGCTTACGATGATTTAGGTATGTACTGCCCCCTATCATCAGGGAAAATACA
This sequence comes from Nothobranchius furzeri, assembly GCF_043380555.1. NCBI lineage: Eukaryota > Metazoa > Chordata > Actinopteri > Cyprinodontiformes > Nothobranchiidae > Nothobranchius > Nothobranchius furzeri. The sequence continues at coordinate 78,291,562 of NC_091741.1, forward strand.
CACTGTCACTTAAAAATAAAAAGTAAAAAAAAAAATTCTGTTAACCTACTATTTAAAATGATGCATAAATGGCTTGAATGCTTTGTTTTTGTGGGCTAGAAAAAGACATTTGGACTTTTACAGGCTGTTGATAACATGACAAGGTTTAATTTATGATCACAAGAAAGAAAAGGTTAGTTGCTTGACCCAGGTATGACAAGCATATAATTTATCATAAAAAGACTCAAGTGGAATGTTGATATTTTTGTCATAATATTAGGAAATATGCTGTGATATGATGTTTCACAGCTGCAGGTAGAGGAGAGGCTAAAGCTAGATAAAACAGGCCAACTCTTAAGGAGAGCTGGTTGTTTTTAGTGTGACAGAAATCTTGGCTCAACAAATATTCAACCTGCTGACAAATTCAAACAGTGAAAAAAAAAACTGAATTTTAGCTGACATTTTGAACTGATTGCACCCAAAAACAGCTGACCCCATCTGTGCAGTGGTGAGATAAGCTTTATAATGTATGCCGGCTGCAATCTGCATTACGCAGCTCTTTTTCCCTGATAAAAAACTCAGCGTTGGGTTGAAGAATACGATTTCATCTGGTTGCTGCATCTCCTTCCTCCTCTAGATCCTAGCGGGACATCAAGAGCTCCTTATTTAGTCTGGGAGATGAAGTTATTTTCTCTGGCTATTGTGTGAAGGGCCACCTGAGTTCAGAAACGGTGGAACAGGGCATGTCGCAACTCTTCACAAGTAAAGATCAAAGCTACACCTCTGGGTTTTGTAATATATTTAGTTAACTCTCAGTGCTCGTGATACATCTTTCCCCCTCTACTCTTTTCCCTTTTGGCAAAAGAGCAAATTAAACTTGACTTGTGTCATCATACACAATCCGTCTTCATTTGTGAATGCAACAGACCCAAAGCTTCGTTGTGGGCTGATCTACCAAGCCATATAGTTTGATGCATAGCTTGCTGGTACCTTGTTTGTGCTGTTTTCATCTTTGGAAGTGAACAGGTTAAAGAAGTGCAAAAGCTAGTGTCACATCCTCGTTGATGGTTATTTTTTTCTCCTGTCAAGATCATTTTAATCATTACTTGAAGGTTCAATTACTTAGCCCATCGCAACCATTTATTCCATGTTTGCATTGGTTTCATCAGATGAAAAATTAAATGAAAGAAGAAAATTTATCACATCTGTAGTATCATTTTATTACCTCTGTTATAGGAAATTGGTTATCATTGTTATGAGGAATACAGCAATAGTCAAAAAATCCACAAACAGGATTTTCATTAGTCATTGTACTAAATTATATTCAAAAGGTAGTAACACTAAATGCCTATAACATCTATAACTAAATGGATTCAACCATTTCATTAGAAATTTGTTAACGCTTGAAGGTTAATAATGGAACAATTTAATAAAAAGCTATATTTAAGTATATATATATATATATATATATATATATATATATATACACATATATACATATATACAGAGAAAGTACATGCCTGGTTTGAATCGTAACTCACAGGACGATCATTAAATTCAATTCAATTCAAGTTTATTTATATAGCGCCAAATCACGACAAGAGTCGTCTCAAGGCACTTCACATAATAAAAATTCCAATTCAGGTCAGTTCATTAAGTCAATCAGAAATAATGTTTCCTATATAAGGAACCCAGCAAATTGCTTCCTCATACCGAGCAAGCATAAAGCGACAGTGGAGAGGAAAACTCCCTTTTAAAAGGAAGAAACCTCCAGAGAATCCTGGCTCAGTATAAGCAGCCATCCTCCACGACTCACTGGGGATCGAGAAGACAGAGCAGACACACACACACACACACACACACACACACACACACACACACACACACACACACACACACACACACACGCACACACACACACACGGACAAGTAATGTGTCTACAGTTACATTGTGATGTCTTAGTAAATATTCTATTCGGTGAAAGATAAACTTTATTGTATTCATCCTAGTGGATCTATAATTAAACGGATAAACTAATATTAGCACATCAAAAGTCAAGGAAACCAAAATGTTATTATCAGGAGAGAGAGAATGTTTAAGTGGTTAGCAGCAGTGTGCTAGTCGATGGCCCCCTCCATGAGGCCACCACAGCTCAGCAGAACGTCATTTTCACATCTTCTGGGGAGAAAAACACTTACAGAGAAAATAAAGTTAACAGCTGAAATTGGACAAAATAGTACAGTTAAAGAGCAGACTGTAGAAGAAAGCAGTAGAGTGTGAGAAGTGGTCAGTGTATCCTCCAGCAGTCTAAGCCTATAGCAGCATAACTACAGAGATAACTCTGGATAATCTATCCGGATAATCTATCCTATTTAGATGTAGGCATGTTGGAGGCACGGCAAGGGAGAGTCGTCTTTACCGACTGTACACTCCACCTCCCTGTACTCCCCCACTTGTCCAGATTTAGGCTAACATCAGATTTTAACCATAGGCCCTATCAAATAAAAATGTTTTAAGCCTATTCTTAAAAGTAGACAGTCTGCCTCACGGACTAAGGCTGGGAGCTGGTTCCACAGGAGAGGAGTCTGATAACTAAAAGATCTGCCTCCCATCCTAATTTTAGATATTCTTGGAACCACCAGTAGACCTGCAGTCTGAGAGCGAAGTGCTCAGTTAGGAACATATGGAACAATCAGATCACTGATGTATGATGGACCTTGATTATTAAGAGCTTAATATGTGAGAAGAAGGATCTTAAAATCTATTCTGAATTTAACAGGTAGCCAATGTAGGGAAGCTAAGACAGGAGAGATATGATCTCTCTTTTTAATTCTCATCAGAACTCTAGCTGCAGCATTTTGGACAAGCTGAAGACTTTTAACTACATTCTGTGGACTTCCTGAGAGTAATGAATTACAGTAATCCAGTCTTGATGTAATAAATGCATGAACTAGTTTTTCAGCATCACTCCTGGAAAGTATGCTTCTAATCTTAGCAATATTCCGAAGGTGGAAAAAGGAAATCCTACAAACTTGTGAAACCTGGGATTTGAATGACATGTCCTGGTCAAAGATAACACCAAGGTTCCTTGCTTTGTTCGCGGAGATTAATGTAATGCCATTAAGGTCAGGCGATTGGCTAAGCAATTTCCTTTTCTGGATTTCTGGTCCAAAGATGAGAACTTCCGTCTTGTCTTGATTTAAAAGCAAAAAGTTTAGAGTCATCCAATTTTTTATGTCCTCAAGACAAGCCTGTAATGTACCCAACCGATTAGGTTCATCAGGGTTAATGGATAAATATAGATGAGTATCGTCAGCATAACAGTGGAAGTTTATCCCATGCTGTCTAATGATTTTACCAATTGGGAGCATATATAGTAAAAAGAATTGGTCCAAGCACTGAACCCTGTGGTACTCCGCAAGTAACCCTGGAGTATGAAGACGATTTGTCATGTACGTTTACAAAATGAAATCTGTCAGACAGGTAGGATTTAAACCAGCCTAACGCTGTTCCTTTGATCCCTACAACATGTTCAAGTCTTTCTAAAAGAGCATTGTGATCAACTGTGTCAAAGGCAGCACTGAGATCTAACAAGACTAGAAAAGACACAAGATTCTTATCTGAGGCCATGAGAATATCATTTGTAACTCTCACTAATGCAGTTTCAGTGCTGTGATACTCTCTAAAACCAGACTGAAATTCCTCAAACAGAGCATTGGTGTTTAAATGCTCACATACTTGGATGGCCACTTTTTTCTCCAGGACTTTGGATAAAAATGGAAGGTTAGATATTGGTCTATAATTCATTGGGTCATCTGAATCCAGAGAAGGCTTCTTAAGTGAAGGTTTGATTACAGCAACCTTAAAATCTTGTGGTACATACCCATTTACTAAGGATAGATTGATTATATTTACAATGGGGGCAGTAACCAAAGGAAATGCATCTTTAAATAATTTGGTTGGGATTGGATCCAAAATGCAACTTGAAGGTTTAGATGAAGCTAATATTTTTGATAACTCTGAAAGCTCAACTGGATCAAAACGGTCCAAGCACAGATGGGGTTCTACAGTCACCTCTGAAGCTGCCTCACTTACTGAGGAAGAAGAAATCGCATTAGGGAGGATGCTAAAGATTTTGTTTCTAATAGAATTATTTTTACTTGTAAAAAGTCCCATGAAGTCATTGCTGCTGAGGGCTAAGGGAATAGATGGCTCAGAGCTATGATTCTGTGTAAGTTTAGCAACTGTAGTGAAAAGAAATTTAGGATTATGCTTATTCTCCTCAATTAATGCTGAAAAATAAGCAGTTCTAGTTTGTTGAAGCTTATTTTTATAAAGCACAAGACTATTTTTCCAGGATAGGTAGGCCTCCTCATGGTGCGTAGAGCGCCATGTTCTCTCCAATTTCCTAGAGTTTTGTTTTAAGGCTCGTAAATGAGAATTAAACCAGGGAGCCAACTTCCTGTCCCTAATTACCTTCTTTTTTAAAGGGGCTACATCATCTAATGCCACACGTAAAGAGGAATTAACATGATGAACTAAGGCATCAATTTGTGAGGGGCTAGAACTGAAAATATTGCCATCTGTTACGTTCCTCTGAGATGCTGAGGACAGTAAAGATGGAACCGTTGATTTAAAAGACGCAACTGCGTTGTCAGATAGAGACCGACTATAGTGAAATTTACTTTCATGTCTCGAGAACTCAGTTATAAAAAACTCAAAGGTTATCAGAAAGTGGTCCGAGAGGACTGGATTATGTGGAAAGATTGTTATTTCCTCACACTCAATGCCATAAGTCAGCGCAAGGTCCAATGTATGATGGCAGGAGTGGGTGGAGCTATGGATTCTTTGAGTGAAACCAATTGAGTCTAAGATATTACTAAAGGCTACATTGAGGCAATCATTTTCAATGTCCACATGAATGTTGAAATCCCCCACTACAATGACCTTATTAGTATTTAGCACCAAATCAGATAAAAATTCAGAGATCTGATCCAAAAACTCTGAGTAAGGGCCTGGTGGACGATATAAAACTACAAACAAGAGTGGTTTTACAGTTTTGCAATCTGGATTAGGAAAACTAAGAATAAGTGTAACTTGGCTTGGACAATCCTCTACCGTGCACCATCTTGCCACAGGAGTCCCCCAGGGCGCTGTACTAGGACCTCTTCTTTTTGCCATATAAACCACCTCACTGGGTGAGATCATTCGATCACATGGCTTCTCCTACCACTGCTATGCAGATGACACCCAGCTCTATCTGTCATTTCCACCGGACGACCACACTGTCTCTGCACGAATATCAAACTGTCTTTCTGATATTTCAAAATGGATGAAATCCCACCATCTCCAACCCAACCTCTCTAAAACTAAACTACTTGTCATCCCAGCAAAACAATCCATGCAGCACAAAATCTCAATCCAAAATGACTGCACTGCTCAGGGTCTTAAACAACATTCTTTTAGCTACTGACTCTGTGATTTTGTGGTTCTGGTACAGTTGGATTTGTCTGCTGCCTTTGACACTGTGGATCACAGTCTCCTGATTTCACGGTTACAAGAGTCTGTTGGGATTAAAGGAGTTGCTTTGGACTGGTTTAAGTCCAATTTGGCTGAGAGGTCATTTTGTGTATCATTAGGTGGCTTCACGTCATCTCGCTCACCTCTCGTATGCGGGGTTCCTCAAGGATCGGTGCTGGGCCCGTTGTTGTTCTCGCTTTATTTGCTACCTCTGGGTTCTATTTTTACGAAACATGGATGATCTTTTCATCTATATGCAGACGACATCCAGGTTTATATTCCCGTTAAACATGGCCTACCCAATTCTTTAGATCCTCTTCTAAACTGCCTTGATGTGGTTAAAACCTGATGTCTGCAAATTTTTTACATTTTAATACTGACAAGACTGAGGTCATGCTTTTTAGTCCTAGTGTGTCCAGTGGGCCATGTTCTGCTGACCTTGGTTCACTATCCCTATTTTTGAAACCTGTACCGACCAGTCTGGGAGTCCGGATTGACAGTGATCTGCTTCTGGAAAAGCAAATCAGTGCTGTCACCAAAGCCAGTTTTTATCAGTTAAGGAGGATCGCCAAAGTTAAGCGTCTGCTCTCAAGTCATGACTTTGAGACGGTGATTCACGCGTTCATTACATCACGCCTTGACTATTGCAATGCACTGTACCTTGGTCTTCCTCAGTCTCACCTCTCCCGTCTTCAAATGATGCAAAATGCAGCAGCACGCCTATTGACGGGTTCGAGAAAGAGGGAGCACATTACCCCAATTTTAGCTTCGCTGCACTGGCTGCCTGTCCTGTTTAGGGTCCAGTACAAGGTTCTTTTTTTGGCTTTTAAAGCTGTACATGGCCTTGCTCCTGTTGAGGGTCTACCCTCATGAGGAAATTGCTACGCAGCATTTTATCCAAAAACTGTGTAATCTGCGCTTTGAAAAGCAGATAATAAGTTCCAGCGCCAAGGCAAACTTCATTTCCCATAAGACTTTGCACACGGAAGCAGTGTGATGACCTCTGAACTCTCAGGGTCCCGCCCTGCATGGGTGAGCTTAAGAGTTGAAGCGCAGAGAAAAACTGCCTCTTTGTTCCAGCTTCAGCTGGCGGTGAAGGGACGCTTGTTCTACTAAGTTTTCGGACTCGACAAGAGGCCGAGCCGCAGAGAAGCAGCGGAAAACTGTCAGATCAACAGAGAACGCCGACCGGAACATTAGATGAGAAGCGATTGCCAAATGCAGTTTGCTCAGATGAGGAGCATGAAATCCCAGATTTGCAATCTGCAACAGGATGTCACAAGAATCCAAGAGTTTGTACATGATTTTCAGGTGGAAAGGGCCGCGACCCCGTGTTCGGTGGATCAACGAGAATGCTGCAATCTGACGTTTTAAACGGCTCTGACTTACAGGAAACCCCCAACGACTCGCAATTCGCTCCATTCTCATTGATGATAAGTGACACCCCCATGGACAATAGCTCAGATTCTGCTGATGATGAAATACTGCTGGCACCTATCCTGCTACAGGAGGAGGGTGGTAAGGCCATAGTCAAGGCCACTGTGCAACAGGTGCGTTACTGCGACGCATTGGTAGACACGGGTGCAGATATTACAATCATGAGCAAGCCTCTTTATGACCACGTCTGCTTGGATGTAAGGGGGAGCGTGCGCCCTCCAGAACTGATTCCATGCGCATTAACTGTCAGTGTTTTCTCTGATTCTTCAGTGCTCTTGTCTTCTATGACTATGCTCCAGGTCTCGATAGGGCCCATGAGCCTGACATATCCCACCTACATCTGTGAGAGAATGACCATGCCCTTGCTCATAGGTATGGACCTTTTGCAGCGCTTGGACGCTTTTCGACTACAAGACCAGAGGACTGTTCGCATGTGTTAGAAAGCCTAAACCGTTTTATTTATTTATTTATTTTCCGTGTCCTGTCTGGCTGTGAAGCAAACAGAATTAATGACTGAATGCTGTTGTCAAGCCTTACAGATTTACTCTCAGGTGGAGCATAAAAGTGTCTGCTTTTAATGTCACGCCTAATACTTAAAACTTTATTGTTATTGTTTTTGAATGCTTTTTTAATTCTGACCAGACATGGAGACAGAGGTGAAAGAGAAAGGAAGAAACAAAAGATGGGGGGGGGGGGGGGGGGGGGGTGCGTGTGTGTGTGTGTGTGGGGGGGGGGGGGGGGTCCACAAAAATAAACAATAATGAACAAGAATCTGCTTCTAGACCTGCAGAAAGAGACAAGAAAAAAAGAAAAAAAGGGACACAACAATACAACAAGATCCAGCTATCACTGCGTCAACTTGATGAAGAAATATATAATCAACATTGTTTAACTGAACAATCACACGATAATAAATAACAGTGCATTAAGTGCCCACCATAGCCTTAAGATCCGTATTAAACATACCCAAGTCCATACTTATGAGAGCACCATGTGAGCACCTGTGTGTGTACACGCGCTTGTTTATGTAAGGTTTCTCTGTAGGGGCGTCCAATAGAGAGTGTGAGGGGCCACAGATCTGCCCCCTAAAGATGTGCAGGAGACGGAGGGAGCTCCAAGTCCCAGAGACCCAGGAGTTGCCCCAGAGCACAGGAACTCCAGGGAGACTGCGACCAGAAAAGCCCCCGCTCCCCTCGAGAGGCGCAGAGGATCGCCCCGGGGGGCCACAACTAGCAGCCGGCAGAGTCCCGGGAGATATCGGCGACAAGCTCACAGGCCTGCCCGCAGCCTCCCACCCCCTAGCCGGCCGAGCCCGGGACCCAGGTGCGACCACCCCCGCCGAGGACCCAGCAGAGCCCAGGGACCCAGACCCCACCAGGCAGCCACCGGGATTGGTCAGGCAGATGCCAAAAATCTTAAACTCCCTGACCCGGGAGCCACGACCCAGGCAGAGCAAGGCACCGCACCCCACACCAGGTGTGGCAGGGAGAGGGGAGACGAAGATCTATATCACCAAAAGAAGTCCCAGGGGAAGGGAGGAGTTAAAGGCCCCACCTGACATACACAGTCACACAGTCCCTCCCTCATGCTCACACATACACATACAACCAAAGACTTACAAAAATGCACGCTGGACACCCACTCATGCTCCCCATACACACCCTATTCACTCTGATCCCGGTACTGCTGCACATGGGGCACAACCACCACTGGTTCCAAGAGTTCGACCCTTTCTGCTGGAGTGCTGATGAGCAGGCTCCCCCGCCCAACGCTGAGCACAGTAATCCACCACCCCAGACCCTAACCGGATGGCCGGATCTCCCTCCTAGCCTCCAGCCCCAGGCCTAGGAATTACCAGGAGGGGCAACACAAGTGTGGTGGGAGCAAACACGAGGACAAATAAAAGTTCAAAAGGATTTTATTCACTTAAATTGTCCCTGGCAGGTGTAAATAAGGTCATATAAATAATGTAAATAATGCCAGAGGTCTGTTTAATGTAGTATCTTGAATAAATAAATAAAGTTCTGGGCAAGGCCCCACGCTCGTACATTACCCTCCCTGGGGTATTTTTCTTCCTTTTTGGTCCAGCGTTGCTCCTACTGTGACCGGCCTCTCTCTCTCTCTCTCTCTCTCTCTCTCTCTCTCTCTCTCTCTCTCTCTCTCTCTCTCTCTCTCTCTCTCTCTCTCTCTCTCTCTCTCTCTCTCTCTCTCTCTCTCTCTCTCTCTCTCTCTCTCTCTCTCTCTCTCTCTCTCTCTCTCTCTCTCTCTCTCTCTCTCTCTCTCTCTCTCTCTCTCTCTCTCTCTCTCTCTCTCTCTCTCTCTCTCTCTCTCTCTCTCTCTCTCTCTCTCTGGAAGCCTGGAAGCTGGTGGTTCTCCTCCAGGGAAGATCTTTGTGTCGGTGTAAAATCCAAGGTTCTAGTTCTCTCAAGCTTTCCTTCTGGTTGTGGCAAAAAGGCGATCTCAGGTTTTCCCCGTTTTGTCTCTCGTCTCTTATCTCTCCGAATCGTTCCTCTGCTGCTCGTCTCGTGTGCTTATTCTCTGTTCGATCTCTGGCTGCTCTTCTCCACAACTCTCTTCACGACTCTTTCCAACTCTCCTCAACTCTCTCTTCACGACTCTGTCTGTCTCTGTCTCTTCTTCCTTTCTAAGGAGTCTTGATGAGTGCTGATCATCCACAGCTGGTGTCAGCAGGCCAGCGGGAAGGGTGCGTCTCAGCGTGCCTCTCTCCATGGTGCTGATCCTCTGTTTCAGCGGGGTCGGAGCGAGGAGCTGTCCATGGTGGTTTAAAACGGAGCTCAGGAACGCAGAGGTCATGACAATCTCCTTTAAGCCCCATGAAATGTTAAATTGCAGCTGTTACACACCTGCTTAGACTCTATTAATACCTGGATGGCTGGGAACTTTCTACAGAAGATAAGAAAAACCCTTGTTCAAGAATCTTGGTGTGACTGTTGACCCAGCTCTCACCCTGGATTCTCATGTCAGTTCTTTTGTTCGCTCTTCCTTCTTCCATCTCAGGAAAATTGCTAAGCTGTACCTCATTCTTTTTTTTTATATTTTTATTGAAAGAAGAAAACAACAGTACTTGCAGTTACCAAAATACAATTAACCTTTCTTCATTTTTCTAGGTAAATAACAACAAACAAACAGAACAACAAAAAAGGGGGGACAAGACAATTAAACACAAAAGCATACCAAAAACAAAGACACCCCCCCCCCCCCCCCCGTCCCACACAGATCAACACAACCATCAAACATATTACCGGAATATAACAATAACAGAAGTATATTTAAACAGGTAATTCCTCTAGACTAGTAAAGTACGAGATAAAGGGTTGCCACTTATGAAAAAAAAATGGCCGTGCAACCTCTCAGCGTATATTTAATTTTTTCAAGTTTAAAAAAAACATGACATCTTTAAGCCACTGGGAAACAGTAGGACACTTAGCAGACTTCCAATGTAACAATATTAGACATCTCGCTAATAGGGATGTGAAGGCAATAATATCCTTTTGTGTGGAGTCCAGTATAAATGAGCGATCAGGAATCCCGAATACCACAATCAGAGGACTAGGATGAAGAGTTACCCCAAAAACAGTTGACATAATAGCAAAATACCCTGTCCAGAAACGTTGTAGCTCAGGACACTAAAAAAACAAAACATGTGGCTAAGGTGACAAGGAGAACCCTGGCATTTATCACATTTATTTTCCACTTCCGGATACAGTTCAGAAAGTCTAGACTTAGAGAAATGCACCCTATGAATAACCTTAAATTGGATAAGTCCAAGACGAGTGCAGGAGGTGGAAGATCGTACCCTTGCTATAGCCTGTTCCTAAGACTCCTCATGTATTCCAATTCATCATAAAGTTTCGAAATGGTTCAACACACCATCCACATATAAATGTTTAAACTGTCCTATACCCTTGTCACACCACACTGAGAATGTCGTGTCCAAAAGTGAAGGGGGAAACAAATGATTGTTGGTTAGAGGACCTGAAGAGGATGACATTACAAAATTAAAGTGTCGTCTAAACTGAAACCAGATTTTGAGTGTGTTAAGAACCACCGGATTATCAGTATACAAAGAGGGTTTTACGGGTAAAGAGGAATAGAGCAAAGCTGGTAAAGAAGAGCCCTTACATGATAATAGCTCCAATTTACACCACGAGGAACCAGAAGACTTTAGCCAGTAGCAGAGTTTATGAATGTGAGCGGCCCAGTAATAAGCTAGAAAATTAGGTAATGCAAGTCCTCCACTAAATCTGCATTGCTGCAGCAACGTTTTAGAAACCCTAGGCGGCTTCCCTCCCCAAATGAAGGAACCAATAATCTTGTCCAGTGAAACAAAGAAATGTTTCGGCAAAAATAAGGGAATTGAGTGAAATAAAAATAAAAATTTTGGTAGGATGTTCATTTTAACGACATTAATCTTACCGATTAAAGAAAGCGGGAGATTACCCCATCTTTGAATATCAGATGTGATCCTAGATAAAAGAGGAGACAAATTAGCTGATTTAAGGCCAGATAGAGAGCGAGTCACGTTAATCCCTAAGTACTTAAACAGAGAGGGACTAAGACGAAAGGGTAGATCGGACTGTTGAAGTTGACGTGCTGCCATATTAAAGGAAAACACTCACTTTTCCCTAAATTTAATTTATAACTTGAAAACGAGCTGAAGTTCTCCAGAGTACTTAGACAAGAAATATGGTCAAAAAAAAGCGCAAATGAATAACAATTCAGTCGAAGTCGGCGGGAGCTCCCAGACTCGCGTCCTACTCCATCCTCAGCCGGAACCACTCCCAGATGTATCCCATTCTGTCCTGCTCTGAACTTGAGACTCTAATCTATACCTTTATCTCCTCACACTTAGACTACTACAATTCTCTTTTCACTTGTCTGAGTAAAATGTCCCTGAACCGTCTATAGGTGGTTCAGAATGCCTGTGCTGGGCTTCTGACCAAGTCCGTCAAACACACCCACATCACCCCGCTTCTCCTCCAGCTTCACTGGCTGCCAGTCAACTTCAGGGTTCATTACAAGATCCTGGTTCTGGTCTTTAGGGCCTTACATGGACAAGCCCCATCATACATTGGTGATCTCAGTCCCTACAACCCCAGCAGGTCCCTGAGGTCCAGTAGCCAAAGCCTACTGGTTGTGCAGCACACCAGGCTAAAGACCAAAGGTGATAGATCATTTGCTGCTGTGGCCCCCAGAGTCTGGAACTCTCTCCCCCTGAGCCTGCGATCAGTGGACTCAGTGGACCCCTTTAAAAAGCAGCTGAAAACTTACTTGTTCAAGCTGGTTTTTGGATGACCTTCTTCACCATTCTTTCCTTATTCTGTTCTCATTCCGCTTTTACTGGGATCCACTGATTTCCGATTTCCTATTTGTTTTCTCTCTCCCTTTCCTTACATTTTCTTAATCACAATATTTTTTCTCATTTAAAACATATGTTAATCATTTAAAAAACATCTTTTTATACTTAATTTTTTTGTTTTGTTTTTGAGAAGCGTCTCGTTATTTTTATCTTGAGAACCGCTATATAAAATATTCTTTTTTCTTCTTCTTTCTTCAGTAGTATTAGTAGTGTGGCAATCACAGCTCTCTATTGGTTTAGTGGGCAGGATGATGTGATGGAGCAAAACTAAGACTTGGGCTTTCTTTGAGTCCAAAGCAGATATATACTTAAGTCCTTTATTTAGAAAAATTATGTATTTGAGTCTTCTTCAACCGTGAATGGCGGACGGCCCCACTGACTGACATCCAATGCTGTTGTTTGTCGTGCAATAGCATGCAGAGGCAGTTTGAAAGACAACCATAGACTTTACCCCACGACTGAGCACTCTATGGGTTGTGGCAAGACTATCCATTCACATATATAGGATGGCTTCTCAGGATAATCAATATTATCAGGATATTGAGTATCTAAAATTTTTAGGTCATCATAAAAATAATAAAATCCATTTGGACTTGACAGTTTATCAAACATTGCTGAATCTAATTCATGCTTTTTAGCTGCTCATACTGGACGAGTACATAATAATCTCACTAAAATAACCATATAAGGATCATTTATATGTTTTGAAATAAGCTGTGAAGTAAAAGGCTTTTAAAAGGTGGTATTTTAACATTTTCAGTTTTCATTGTCATTCATGAGTTTTTAGTGTTTTCACCTTACTGTGGCTCTCTGCTGTAGATTTAAAGCCTTCACATGCAAAAGACTTTCTAATCATACATGTTCAAAAATACTACTTCAATTCAGCTTCTGTGTATTTTTCTCAAAAAATTTGTCACTAGTGTCACTTTTGTCTTGTGTCACTACAGGGGTGACAGAAAGACAAACAAATTCACACCTACAGGCAATTTTTGCAGCTCCTTTTCACTTAACTTGCATGCCTTTGGACTGTGGGAGGAAACCCACACAGCCAGAGTGACAACATGAAACCAACAGGCTAAAAGGTGGCAAAGGTAACTACTGAACAGCCACGCTATAATGACATTTAACCTGTGCTTCTGCAGTTAAAAGTGAAATATATCTATTTGGCTGTCCTTTGTGCCTTCACACACCTACTTTCTACCAAACTATTTCATTGTCAGTGCTGAGGCTATTTTTTAAAGACATTGTTAAATCAACTTTTTGTGGTCAAGAACAACCATGGCCTCAGAATTTCAAGAGTTGTTTACATCTGCAGCTCATTGCCCCACAACAAAGTTTTTATTAGCAAACAAAACCGAACGAATAAAGAATCAAAACGAGACCTTTTACCAATTGACTGCAGTAATTGTTAGTTTTAACTACAAATTGTTTGTATTTTTCATTTAACAAAGTAAAATTGAATATTTTAATCAGGAAAATACACTTTAACTTGTTTGCAAACTAGTTTCTGCAAACATACGGTCTAACCTTCTTATAATGGTAAAATATGCGCATGAACTCTATGCCACAAACATAAGTGAAGCAGTAGCTTATTCAAATACTAACAAACCAAACTGTCAGACTCTATATTTTGACCACAAGGTCTCCGGTAGCAAACCTGCATAACAATTTGGTTGGCAAAGTACTCCTTAAATAATACATGACTACAAAATACACATTTTTAACAACTAAAGGTAGCAGCAGTGGAAGACAAAGGTCCAAATAATGCATTCAATTTGTTTATTCACCTTAAAAAGACACCGCTGGGTGAAGGTGGAGCGAGGAAAACAAGAACAATGCTCAATAGGAGGAAAACAGTGTAACCCTCCCCACTGGAACTCCTAAATAATTCCTGCGAATTAATTCAATCAAAACACACAAGCAAGATTTTCTATTTGCATTCATGATAAAACATTGGCCTACTAAGCTCATATCTTTCTTTCCTAATTTTGCTATTCACAAACGAACCGCTTGACTCAATGTGGGCAAGATCAGCTGTGCATCATCAGAGCATATGAAACCATGACACAAAACACAAAACTTACCTGTGTTTGTGTGTGTTTATTATGCTGCTTTACATATAACAGACAATTTTATCTAAAGCAATTTCCAAATAAAACGGAAAGTAAATTAGTCTGTAATGATCTTGTAGAACATGCTTGGGGAACACTCAAACTAAACACAAATAAAGCCAAACGCAAGGCAACAGAGAAAAAAACTATGAATCTGTAAATCTATCCATGCGATGTATTATTAGCCAGTATGCAATCGCTACACGCAGATGTCTGTGACTTATATTGTGAAAAATGTGTCATAGTTACAACTTATTAAAACAAGATGTGTTCCGATGCAAGGATGTTATAGTTCCTCACCAGCAGGTGATACTTCATGTGACTAATGAGAAGTGAGCCACCATTCCACATCACCTTTTAGGTTTCTGGGCTTCTTGGAGTCAAAGCTGGGGGAAAACACACAAAATAATACCATCTTTTACATGGTGGAGGGAAAATGGGGGAACTGTAACTTCAAAAGCTTCAACTTAACCAAAACTAAAATACACAACTGGCTTGCATATATACAACTACTGAAAAACATTTATAATCAGTAAGTACTTGTGTCTGTGATATTAAGTATCACAAAGTTACTCCTAATAATATTACTGACTTTTACCATTTTTGTATTATAGTTAGCAGCCCCTGATGCTTTGCTGATGCTATTTTTTGACAATAAGCAACAGTTACCATCTAAGCAAAAATTTCTGAACCAATTTTTTTTCTGTTCAGTGGTGAGGAGAGCCTGTATTTATATCTACTGGTCACAGGGCAAGGGCATGTACAGCCCGAACTAGTTGCAAATTTCACAAGGAGAAACCCAACAAATCACGCTCATACTTATACATTTGAGCTTCCAATTTTTTAGATTGAACTTTTTTTTTCAGGTCGTGAACACAGTACTATTTCTTTAGAAACTGATGAAGGCTGAGGAGACATTTCAGCTGTTAGATTAAGGTGTTAAAAATACAAATGCACAGTGAGAAAGAGAGTTTCAGTTTTGGTTTTACGACACAATACCTGACTCTAGGGATGCTAAAGGCCAGCCAAAACTGCAACAGGGGGTTGATGTGTGCTCCTTTTGGTTAGCTGGATCAGAATCAGAATACGTTATTATTCCCGAAGGAAATTATGTTCAGGTTGAAGACATGTCAAAGCATTCTGGGCCAATTATAAAGGATTCACAGCACAGGCTGGGAGACCAGTTAGGAGGGCATTGAAGGTTTAAATCACCCATACACACACACACACACGCGCGCTCACACACGCGCGCGCACACACACACACACACACACACACACACACACACTCACACACACACACAAAAGCATTCACATTGTTGCTATTTACATGCAGATTTAAATGTTTGGTGAAAACTAACACCAACTTAAACAAAGCAATGGCTGCAAAGGAGCAGCTTTTATTAGCTGTATTTTTACCATGAGGATTACTAACAAGTAGCAATAAATGGAGATTTTCAAAGTCTGACAACAACAGGCCCCTTTGTTTGATATGAGCCTTTTTGGTTGGCAGCAGGGCACTTGATGAAGACAAACCATGCAAAGATTGTGGAAATTTGTCATCCCACTTCCTGTGTCATCTTACAGTTGATTAGTGTCCTTTTTTGTGAGGAAGGGGATATTTTTAATAATTTCTAACAGCAAGGTGTTTGATTGTATTTCCCAACTGTAAGCTGCTGTTCAGTTTTTTTTTATTTGTATTTTGTATTTAACTTAGTTACACGTCTTTAAGATATTCATCTGGTTTGTTCTCGGTATAAAAGGAAACACATGTAATCAGGATAGTTTTGGCCAGACACTGTTGCGCTTAATCCTATTACAGTTGAACACAAATCATTCACAAACAGCAACAATTTTGTACAATAAAACGTTTTTAAAACCCCTAACAGAAATTCTTATTCAAAAGAAAAAAATGTATTACCTATTATTCCTTAAATGTCCTTTTCAGTGTTGGGTGTCTTGTGTGCGTAGGCGCCATTTCTGCTAAGTGAATAAACTCTATGTACTTTTCTCTTTCTTCATGCCCTTAGTCTGTGTCCGTGTTATGGGTCATGCTGCAGAACTTCGAAATAATGCCTTCATTGCCAAGGTTACAATAATGAACAAGCAGCTAAGGTCTACGCTAAAAACACTCCATCGATTTTTGGTTTGAAACAAGAAACAGTAGTCACCTGTGAAAAATAATTAAAAGACCTTTTCACTCTGTTCCATTTCCATGGTGCAGCATGGGTCCTGACATGTTGCTTCTAAACATTAAAGAAGAACAAATTTTGGTTTAAATGGTTTAAAAAAACTGAAAGAAACAACTGATAAAGACCTGACACATAACAAGTAAGCTGATCAGGTTTCCAGTTTCTGAAACAAGAATTAGATGTTAAAGAATAAAACGTGCTAATAACAGCTTTGATAAATTGGGAATTTATCTGATGAGTTTATTCTTAATCATGAAACTATGTGGAAAGGTAATAAAATTCTACTTGATAAAAACAGAAAAGAACATTTAAATTAGAGATTCAACATGTACAAAGCAGAAACCTCTTTATTCTGCACCGTTCTCATCTTTGATTCTCTGGATTGAATGTTACACCGCAAAGGACTGAAGAAGTGATGGATTAATGTGAAAAACAAACTGGGTCCCAAATAATTGGTTCCTGTGGGGAAAGCAGCTTGAGGAATGCATCTAAGCAGTTCATTTTCAAGTTGGACTCATTTAATCTCTGCTGGAATTGTTTTAAACAAAAGACAAATTAATCTAAATGCATACTTTTTAAAAGATAGTTTTATTTTCTAAGCAAAATTGCCTGACTTTAAGCCACACTCCTCTCTCCTTAAATATTGTAGTCTTGATTGCATTATTAAGTTCTTCCCATAATTGTAATGACCTGGTGGAGCGTTGGCTCGTTAGACAGATGAGGCTCACCTGCTCTTCAGTGCCTTTGAGCATTTAAGCGTTGCCCCACTACCTGCTTCAATTAGTAAAACCTGGACTGTTTTTTTGTTTGTGCTTGTGTACTTCTACATTTGATTTTAGCCACTGTAGATAGCCTTGAGTTGCTGCTAAGAACTCATGTTGGATTTTATACATACTGTCTACACACTGAACCAAAATCTAAACATTTTCATGAGCTGGACTCAATGACCTGAAACATGCTGTTCACAAATCTGTCTACCGCCCAATCTCAATACTCACACTTCCACACTTGCACCCTTCAATTGCACGATAGTATTACCCACAATCCGTTGCTGCGGGAGAAAAGGCCCAAGTGCTTTTTCTGAAAATATGTATTTTCTAATTAAATTAGTTAATTTTAGGATGATTAGTTGATGCTCTGAATGTTTTAGACAAAGCAGCAATAAATGTAAATTTATTTAAAATAACTGTTTGAAAGTTGTTAATAAAGGTCTTTGAAGAAAGTATCACAGCATCCTGGCATGTGTTGTGATCAATGACGCAATGCTCCGTGTCTCAATTTGGTAATAATTTGCACACTTGTGTACTACACACTCGAAGCCTTACAGAGCACTTTCTCCAAGTGCACTTTGCTGAAGACCGCAGGGCACAGCGCGAGTATTGAGATTGGGCCTACATCTGTGTTATTTAGCACTTCTCCTTTGCTGACATAATCCAGCCCACTTTACAGGTGTTGCATATCAAGGTGTCGATTAGACAGCATGAATATTGCACAGGTGTGCCTTAGGCCCTGTCCACACGTAGCCGGGGATCTGCCAAAACGTAGATATTTTTCTACGTTTTGGCCTGTCATCCACACGAAAACGGAGTTTTTTCACACGAAAACAGATCTTTTTAAAAACTCCGGCCAAAGTGAAGATCTGCGTTTTCTCCATTTTGGGTGTCTGCGTTTGGACGGACAAAACCGGAGTTTTAATGTCCGCAGAGTCACTTTCCGCGACAAAAAAATGCTGACATCACGTGTGTGACCTGTGTTTACACTAGCCGGCATCATGGAAGCCCTCAGAGCTGCGCTCTGTCACTACCCGATCCATCAATTGTCCAAGCGCTTTCTGCTTGTTTGTTTTTGCAAGAAGAATTACTGCTCCTTGCGGAAGACCACAGACGAAGGACGAGGTTAAGAACGGGGGAAGTACTGCCGCCTACAGGTCTGGCATGTCCTTAACAACGTATTTATCCGGGTACGTGTGGACAGAGTCTGTTTTTAAAACGCGGTGGTGTGGATGCAAGTTTTTGGAGGGGCGGATATTCGTTTTTAAAAAACCCCGGCTACGTGTGGACTAGGCCTTAGACTGCCCACAATAGAAAGTGACACTGAAATGTCCAGTTTGATCTCACAGCACAATGACACAGGTGCTGCAGCTTTTGAGGGAACGTGCAGTTGGAATGCTGACCAGTGTTGGACGAGTTACTTCAAAACTGTAATGCATTATTTATTACTTGTTACCCTCATTTTCAAAGTAATTCATTACATTACAATATTACTGATTTAAAAATGTAAGGCATTACACTACTTTTGCATTACTTGAAGTAACTTTCACCAAAACAACTTCAGTATGAATCTGGTAATGTGACGCTCAGTGAGCTCATGACATATATGTGGAAGGTGATGTGGTGTCTGAGCTAGGGTTGCTGTTAAAAACAGTCAGATATAATAACAGTGCTTTAAAATGATTGTTTATTACATAAAAGCAACAACAATCTGTACTCTCAGCACGCTGCCATCTTATATTAACTGAGCAGGGAGTGAGGTGGTGGGGGCTCCAAGCCTATATTTGCCTTGGTCCCCAAATGCCTTGATACGGCCCTGGATGTGGGACTGACTTCTGGGGTGATCTGATTCTATCACGTGTATAAATATTAAATGCTTATATATTATTGCTTTTCACTGGTAAAAATGTGTATTGGGGATAAATCTACCTACTTTTTTTCTTTTCAAGCACTTTGTTTTGTTTTTTTGATTTTATTTGAATAATTTCCTGCCCTTTTTCTCTCTAACCTTCCTGCATGCTGCATGTTTTCTCAGTCTTCCAGAAAAACGGTTTCCTAGATTTCCTACTTTCTAACTAATCAGCCAAAGGGATCTACCGAACGCAAACAATGAAAATAAAAAATTTTAATATGCGCTGCGCTTCAGCAGCAATGAGTTGAAATCATCGGGGCACAGATTATGAACTCAGGTTAAAAGTACACGAAGTACCAGAGAATATGGGCTGATATAAACGACTGCAAACAAATTTGTGTTGGTGGAGCGATTTTGTGAATATAACAGCGGCCACGTGCAGGACACAGCTGGAGTATTTGAGCCATTACCACTGCGTCCTCTCTGCTCATAGAAAGCCCGCAAAGCTGAGTCCATAAATGACATCATATATATGGATACTGGATCTTTTTTCAGGCTTCCTGCAATTAGAATTTTTAGGAAACCCACATCTTGATTCTGAGTTTAAAAATGGATAGTAATTATCGTGTTACTGACAATTGTACTGAGTAAATTATACCATTTTCTTTCCCTGTAATGCCTTACATTACCACATTACAGCAAAATGCAATGCATTACAGTAATTAATTACTTTTGTACCATGATACTTCCAACACTGATGCTGACTGCAAGAATGCCTACCAGAGCTGTAGCCTGTGAAATTAATGTTGTCTCTACTCAAAGCCATCCCCAAAGAAATTTCAAGAAATGGGCAATACATCCGAACAACTTCACAACCACAGAGCACCTGTAACCACACCAGCCCAGAACCTCCACATCACGCATGTTCACCTCCATGATGATCTGAGACCAACCACTTAGACAGTTACAGTTGCATAATCAAATGATTTATGAACAAACTGTCAGAAACTATCTTAGGGAAGCTCATCTGCATGCTCGCCGTCCTCATTGAGGTGGACATGACTGCAGTTTGTCATTGTAACCAACTTCAGTGGGCAAATCCTCATGAGTGTAAAGGATGGGTAGTTTATATCTTACTTATGAACAATAAGTTCAAAGCACCTCGTGATTTTTATCTTGAGAGGTGCTATAGAAATTACACTTTCTTCTTTTTCTTCTTCATAAAATTTGAGATTCCATGGAAATAAGAAATATCAATCTGATGGATCTTTCAATATTTTAACCAGAAGATCAGAACTTTTTATTGCAGGGATTAAGTGACACTTCGTATTAACCCCGAGGAAAGAGAGAGAGTAAGGTTTAAAATAGTTAAGAAATTTGTTTCTACACAAATTAAACAAGACTAACTTTAACACTGTGTACTGATGGACTAAGGTGGTGTGAGATGAATGATGGTGTGTGTGTGGAATGTTATTATCAAAACCAGCGGATCCGGAGAAGCATTTAGTTCTGAGTGGGAGTGAATGTTTCGCTCTAAACTTTAGTAGGAGATTTATAACACACATGAAACGCCATCTGTCAGTTTATGTACCCCAGGGAAAGCCTTCGATTAGATCCAGAATGTCAAGGTCCTCTTGGACCCTCCTTGGAACCGAAGCCGGTAGAAAAGCAGCGATGCTGCCCTAACTAGTTTTGGAATGCTTCCAGGTCACTACAGGTTCATTGGCGTCAGCGAGACCCTGAAGGGGTCGTGAGGTTTAGCTTTTATTCTGAAGGAACCGTTACAGTTAGGTGTAACGTGCAACAGATTTTATCCAGCTTGTCGAGGTTCTTTTGGCTGAAGAGGAAGTCCGGATGGCCTGTCCGAGACTTCTCTAGAATGCTTTGAACTAAAGAAAAGGTGGTGTGGAATAGTTTTTATAATTGTCATATTTTGGTTTACTGGCGAATCAGAATTTGACATGCAAAAGAGGGTTTATACAAACACCACAGAAAACCACGCCTCGCATCAGAAACGAAGGTTCTGATTGGATCAGACACGTCATCACGTGTCTAGTGCAGCTGTCCAAGATTATAATTACTTGTAAAATACTACTGATCACAGGATTATAATATCAAGTAATGACATCGTCATTTCAAAGATTGAGTGAACATTGTGCTCACATTATTATTGATAATAACAAAATTGTTTATGTATTTATCAAAAGAGAGTTCTTCATCTTCGTCTTGAGCTGTAACAAAGGTGAAGCAGTTCAGATGAGCAAAGTGCATGAAAGACCTTGGCCACTATCTCATGTAGATTAGGCCTGTGTCAGAGACTTTATGTCTCTGCTCGAGCAGATGCAGCAGACCATGACCTTTAGGTCAAAAACAGGACATTCATGACGCTACATGAGAGAGATGAAGAAACCACCCTTCGTCACAATTTTTGACAGGTCTATTGTTATTTGACCTTTATGACCTTTCCCCTAAACCACCTTACGTCAAACTTGACAGGTGCATTGTTTTATGACCTTTCGTGATATGACCTTTAATGACCCCATATGTCAAGAAATGAATTGATTACTGTTGTGTAACCCATGAAGTTATTGATTGTAGTCTCCATCGGTCAAGATGTATATTGATGATCTGCTTTGATGTATTCAATCTGCACCACTTTACGTCAAGTTAGGATTGATAACTCTTTTGTGTTAGGATACCTTACCCCACAGTTCCCACAGCTCCTCCCTTTCATACGTAATACCCCATATCCCTCCCCCAACCCTGCTTGCCTCTTTAAAAGCTTGGATCCATTTCAGCAGACAGACTGAGAACATGTCAGAATGGTGAAAGGCCGAAGAAATACCTCTAAAAAATGGTGAAGCAAGAGGAGATGGATGAAGTGTCTACAAATGATGCTTCAACCTCTACCCGAGAGGAGAAGGAGGTGAAAGAGGAGAACGTGGACACACCGTCGCCGCTATCACAGACCTTGCTCTGTGAAAAATCCATAGCGATCCATCAGCTGCCTGCAGGGGGTAGTGCTCCCCGCAAATTACATTCTACATGTGTAGAGTTCAGCTTCCTCCTTTTGGTGGTAAAGAGCCCTTGGAGCAAACATGGCCGCTGGAACCTTACGGCTATACCGGTAGTTTTTGGTACTGGTTCAACTTGTCACAGTTTGCCTCTATCAGCAGGTGAGGTAACCTGGCAGTCAGCTGTTTGTGTTACAGGTGGGCGTGACATGAGCTCCAGCTGATCCTGATTCCGCTAATCAGAGGACCATGGGATTTAAGAAGCGGTGTGACACAACTCCAGCACTGGTTGATACTCTCACCAGGGTAGCTTCTAGCCCAGTACATTACCTGATCTTCCAAAAAACTTGTTCTATGAGATCCTGTAGGCTCTTGTTTCTAGTATCACGCCTCACATCCTCTAACCTCGCCTGGAGTTGTTTTCCTCGTCCCGTCGCTCAGGATCCTCTAGCCTCCACTCTCCATCGTTCTGCCTGCCTGCCTGCCTGCCAGCCTACACCCTGGACTCACACAACCTTCTCCTGTCCACCTCCTCTACAACCATCGGACCTGCCACCTCTCCTCCACTGAACTTCACCAGTCCACCACCGCAAAGAACTGGTTTAACATCGTAAGAACAATTCAAGCACCAAACTTATTATTCTCTTGGTTCTCTGGTTCTGCCTCGTATTCACGATTGTTTATTCTTTTGTTTTAGATTTCCGGTCCATTCCTGTTCCTGCTTTTCTGGAGCAGCGCCCTTAGTTTTTCCTTGGCTTCATTTAATAAAATATTTCACTCTTTTTACTTACCTGGTTTTCACGTGTGGTTCTTCATGTCCTGGGTTAAGCACCTTGCACCAACATGACACAGCTATGACTAAGGAGCTGTGACACTAAGGAGCTGTGACACTAAGGAGCTGTGAAGAAGAAGACCGAGACACAAAGGCAGTCCGCAGCCCATGTCAACGCCACCACCATCATGCTTTCCGGAGGATAACTTCCCACGGCTCCCCACAATCATGGAGGTCCGGAGACCATCTCTGCTAACGCATTTCATAGAAACTGTATTTTCTTCTTATTATTATTCTGTGTCTAATCCATGATGTGGCTTAGGACAAACTTCTCAAGCAATATATAATCACATTCAGCAGTTCTCTCCTACAACAACTGGGCAGTGCTCAACCTCGCAGTTCCACGCAGGGTGTACAAAGATGATCGTGAGAGACCTCGTCCGGCTGTAAAACGCAACAGGCCGCAAGCACTTCCATCGCTGGATGAAATCCAGAATGCCGTGATAGCTTTCAGCGCTTCATGGGAGGGGCTGGAGGATATGGATGGGCAGTGGATTTTCAAGGCCTAGGTCTGGGAGAGAGGATCGGAGCTCTTTTTTGTGCTGGAAAATGTGCATGCTGAATGAGGTATTTACTGCCTTTTACAGGTTGTAACCTTTGAGGCCTGGTGTGAGAAAATAGATGAAGTGGCAGATTGTATCATTTCACTTTTTCGTACCAGCCGCTGCTGGAAAAACATTCTGACAGTGCGAAAAAAGCTGGAATTCTAAGCCCCGCCTCAGGAGAGGGGTGGTCGCATCATCAAACCCCCCCCCCCACACACACACACTCACACACATCACTAGTTATAAAGAGCTTTCAGCTAGAAACCATTTCAGCCCAGACGATCTAGCGCATCAGTATGATGGGTTTTACACTCAGTCGACCCTCGATGAACTATGGACCCCGGACAGCTTTTCCCTGCAACCGAGCTGGGTGCTAGCCACTTCATTACCACCGAGATACAACGGCAGTCCGCGGCCCACGTCGACGCCACCACCATCATGCTTTCTGGAGGATAACTTCCCACGGCTCCCCACAGTCATGGAGGTCCCAGAGGTCATCTCTGCTAACGCACCATTCAGACCCTGGATCGACGAGACTCCAACGAGTCCTGATACTCCGCATCCTTCAGCGACATCAATCCCTGACCCGCCACCGGTTTTGCCTCAACCTGCTCGGGAGGACGGTGTGCAACAGCAGAAACAGACCCTCGACATCCAGAGCACCAGTGAGGAGCCTCTACGTCTGCCTGACTGGGTGTTTTCAGAAGGCACGGTGGACCGAGTGAAGATGGCACTTCTTCACTTCGTCAACATGGCGATCAAAGCTCTCCTACCTACAATCTGTCACGGATGTAAGATCGATCACCCCAGTCAGCGGCAACATGAATGTCTTTATGTAGCTGAAAATGAATTATTTTACGATTTTCACGTTTCTGACATTATCAGCAGAGTTTTAACACCTAAGCTGATTCCGGCTCTTCAAAGTTTTCTCAGTCTGCATGGCTTCCAGCTGGACGCTGACATCCTATTCACCATGGCTGTGATGCAGCTGCACGGATTCAGGGCTGTGATGCCCATTCACAACGACATTTTTCTGGTGTGCGATCACCTGACCAAAGCTGACCTGGATGCACTGGCTGCGGTGGTGGAGTGAACTGTGTGTGTGTGTGTGTGTGTGTGTGTGTGTGTGTGTGTGTGTGTGTGTCTTTTGCAACTTGTTTGTTTTGTTATAAAAATTTCTAGTAGTTAACCATTAGATTTTATTCCTTATATTTGACTAGGCCTCACAACTATTTGTTACAAAATGATTACATTTTATATTTGACTAGACCGCAGTAATTTTTTACAGTGCAATTAGATTTTATTCATTTTATTTGACTAGGCCTCACAGTTGTTTTTAACAGTGTGATTAGATTTTATATGTGATTAGACCGCATGGCTGTTTTTTACCGTGTGAATAGATTTTATTCCTTATATCTGACTAGATTGTACAGCTGTTTTTTACAGTACGATTAAATTTTATTCCTTATTTCTGACTAGCTTTATTGTCACATGTGTACAATTTATGAAATAAAAAGAAATAATGAGAAGGAATATGTATGTTTTTCAATCATCCATCAGAGATGGAAGAAATAATGAAAAAGGTTTATTTTTCACTAAAACTTCAGGGTAGTTATGGAGGTGTGGAAAGGTTTAGAACCGGTTTACGACGAGAGATTGGGGAGAAAGTTTCAACGGATAAGGCTCGCGATTTTCTCTCAGAACAGGTTGCTTACACACTCCACAAACCAACAAGAGTTTGTTTTCCGAGAAATAAGGTTTTTGTCTCAGGGTCACTAAAGCAGTTTTAAGCTGACTTATGCGACATGCAGGCCTTGTCAAAATCAAACGACGGTTTTAATTACCTATTAACCGTGTAACCCTTGTTTCGGGTATTAACCATATGAGAACAACATCAAATGATCTGGGCCTGGGTCTGGGCTCGTGATAATGAGTTACAGCTTTGTATCCTACTTTATGCCACCGATGTTCTTTACCCAGGAATATTATGCCCTATTTTAACAAAGACCACCACAACTGTTTTGAATATTCAAAAGTTTTGCAAATATTTATTTATAAACAGGAAATAAAATTTAAGGGGATCTCTAAACAAAATTACACCAAATGACATCTACTTCAGTACTTTTGTGTGAATAGAGAATGTTCCAAAATTAAACACTTTCATGAGGTCTTACACCCAAAACTTGACGTTTCCTTTCGATACCAAATATTTCTATTTAAAAAAAATTTGAACCAACACTTTGCTTGTGGGCCCACACACACACAACACCTCCTAACCTATCTCAAAAACAGGACTGGTTGGCAGCCGCGGCTGTGCTACGGGCTTCGGCTCCAGAAAGGTCCAAGCTGGACCTCTACACCTCCTGATCTAGACGGGGACTTCCGCCAAGGGTACATAGACTGGCAGAATGGCGTCTCAATGTGTGTTATGAATCCTCAAACCAAAAGCTTAGCGCGAAACATCATCTTCACTCCCAACAGAACTAATTGTTTCTCCAGATTTGCTGGTTCTGAACAACTTTCCACACTACACGATTCTCAGTCTCACTTCACCTTAGTTACACCATACATTTAGAGTTTAAAGTTAGTCTAGTTTTAATTTGTTTAGTAATAAATCTTTAAACTTTTAAAACGACTTTCTTTCTTCTGTCTCTGAGTTAATACAAAGTGGTTACATAATCCCTGCAATACAAAGTTCCAATCTTCTGGTTTAAGTTATCCACAGATCCATAAAATTGATTTCATACTTCCTATGGAATTTCACATTTTATGGTTCATTAAATAATATGTAAATTTAATTGTTACAGCCGTAATAGTGGTGATTCAATAGCAAAAGAAACAACGGGTTTGAACGGTCTGAGAAATCTGT